>NC_135233.1:76445000-76745000 GCF_051348905.1 Ranitomeya variabilis
TTTTTACATAAAATATAACCTATACTTAAAAAAAAAAAAAAAAAAAACATAGGTTATACTCAGATCTGCAGCCAATATTCCATGATGTGGACAGTTTTACATGCTCAAACTGGTGAAAGGTCTTCCTTAAGTAGAGTTGAGGAAAAAAAGATTTGCAGATCCCTGGTCTAGCAGCTGTGTCTGTAGTCTGTGACTTCCAGAGCAGAGCCCTGTGAACCTCCTCTTACCGGCAGGCATGCCAGTGCTCTATCTGATTAGAATGCCAGGCACGAGGTCATGTGCACGCCATACTGCAATGACGACAGTATACCAGGTCTACAAATCAGAAGACTAGAGATAATTCGGAGTGCGCTCAGTTATATTTCGAATGGACATGCCAGTAGATATGGATGGAGCCCTGATATGTGCAGTCAAATTCACTGACCTCTTTATTAGTATTGCACGTAAAATATATTTTATTGTTGCAGAACTATTTAGAGGCTTCACCTCTCCCAAATCTTTTCTATGGTGTCGCAGCACCTGTGGGTGTATTAGGGACCTCTTCAACTCCACCGCCTTTTTAAAATTATAGTGCTATGAGAACCTGTAAAAACCTTCTACTTACACTGTTACTCTGCTGCAGCTCAAAAGATTCGGGAGAGTCAAACAGTCCTGCTGTATAGTAGCCAAAAAGCATTAAAAACATTGAACGGCCTTCGTTTAATGTACAATAACAATTATATTGTGGTACCATGTTAACCATAAAAATTGATGTAAATAATTTGCTGCCCAAAGATGACAAAAGTATTCTTGGAGTGATACCTTTATTGGCTAACCAGAAAAAAATATAATTGCAATCCTGCCTGAATAAGTAACATCTGTGCTCTGAAAGCTTGCTAACATTTTTTTAGAGTTAGCCAATAAAGGTATAATTTCAAGGATACTTTTGTCATCGTTGGGCATATAAGTATTTACATTGATGGTCTTCCTCTCAATCATATGAAACCTTATCTACAACAATAAAATATATGTTAATGTAAACTACTACTGGACCATGCAGTGAATCCAACTATACGAAGCACAAGAGGCATCAGGGACGTTGGCAAATAGGAGGAGGTTACAGCCTACCAATGGGGCTGCTAGACTAGGGTCCTAGGAATCTTTTTGCTCAAACTTACTTGTATGATTAAATTGTTCTAATTATTATTATTAATTTATATAGCAACATTAATTCCATGGTACTGTACATGAGAAAGGGGTTACGTACAGAGTTATAGATACCGTTTACAGTAAACAAATTTACAATGACAGACTGGTACAGAGGGGAGAGCACCATGTCCTAATAAGTCATAAGAGATGTTAAAAAGTTAAGTAAGTCATTCAGACCCACAGCTACTTAATAACTGAACACAAAATACTAAATGGAGACACATTATAAAGTTGGTTTCACACTTTTGACATTCCCTGTCCGAGAACAAACAATGATGTCTGGACTCAAACGCAACAGCCTCATATCTATATCCATGAATGTCATAGAATAACAGATCCACCAAAAGCAGATTGTTTCCAGGCACCGGGTAGCAACAGACTTTTTGCACACTAAACAGACAAAAAAAAAAATTAAAGTAGAACGAATACTGTACCCATTAAAGGGAATAAATAAAAACCCCCTCTGGTGATCATATCCCCTTAAGACCCAATACACAGACTAATCGTCTAACGTGTATGTGTCACAACTCTTGTCACATATGCTGGGACCAGGGGTGCCTTACCTGTCCTTAACACTAGGGGCTCCCTAGCTTGCCCTGTTCCTCGGAATACTTCTGATGGTGAAGATCACGTACCTTGCCTTAGCTCTCAAATCTGCCATCAGTCTGTACCCTTCCCCACCCAGGGAAGAGGGGAGTAGAAGGGCAAAGTAATACACCAACCAGTCATACAAATATACTCACACAAACAGAAGCTAATACCCAGGAGTGGAGGATGGGGAAAGACCAAAGCAGGAGAAAAAGGGAATTAGCACACATCCAAAACCTCACAACAGTCTCAGATAAGTCCACCAAACACATTTTCCAACAACTACAACAAACAAAGCACCATCTTCTAACCATGCAGCAAGAAGCTATCTCTGGCAATAAGTATTAGCCAGGACCCAAATTATATAGGAGTTGGAAGTGGCTAACAGTGAACAGCTGAGAGCCTTAATGCAGGAAAGCTTCCAAGAGCACTCAACCTGCACTGCTAAAAGAAACGTGCACAATTTACTCTAAAGGTGAAGTGCTTCTAATCATTGCAGGAGTAGGAGAAATCAGAAGCTGCTGTCTTGTGGCTCCTCTCTGGGGCAGAAAATACGTGAAAGTAAGGGAGCATCAGCCAACTGATGGTCGGAAGATATGTGGATAGTGCATGTCCAATTTTGGACTGCCGATCATACTGCCCTTTAAAAAAAAACACCGGCCAACATGTATGCTGGCCGAACAAGTGCACCTGTACATGGTTGAGTCATCTTTATGATTGGCTGGAACATCATTCAGCTGACAGTCATCTAATGTGTATAGCCAGCTTTACTCTGGAGAAAAGTAATAACATTAATTTTTAAAGGGGCTGACCCACAAAAAACTCACGTGCAAAAGCAACTGTAAACTTTGCATGCCCACATTTCACAATCCATGTGCAGACAGTGAAGCACGCTTATGTGGGCCAATACAGCACATCTAGACCTGAAATAAGTCTCATAAATGCATGTGAGGCTGTAGGTTTGGGTCATCAGGCCTGCAGTCAGTCCAGAAATCGCTGGCAGGTTAAGACAATTTATTATGTTTGAATGTATTCAATAATATATGTCTCAAAAGCTTTACAAGGATTTACCAATACAGTATTTGGCTCACTGCCTAAAGGTACCGTCACACTGAGTAACTTTTGAACGAGAACGACAGCGATCCGTGACGTTGCAGCGTCCTGGATAGTGATCTCGTTGTTTGTGACACGCAGCAGCGATCTGGATCCCGCTGTGCCATCGCTGGTCGGAGCTAGAAGTCCAGAACTTTATTTTGTCGCTGATCACCCGCTGTCCATCGTTGGATCGGCGTGTGTGACGCCGATCCAATGATGTGTTCACTTGTAACCAGGGCAAACATCGGGTTACTAAGTGCAGGGCTGCGCTTAGTAACCCGATATTTACCCTGGTTACCATTGTAAAAGTTAAAAATAAACAATACATACTCACATTCCGGTGTCTGTCACGTCCCTCGCCGTCAGCTACCCGCACTGACTGTGAGCGCCGGCCGTAAAGTAAAAGCAGAGTGACGTCACCGCTGTGCTGTGCTTTACGGCCGGCGCTGACACAGTCAGTGCGGGAAGCTGACGGCGAGGGACGTGACAGACACCGGATTGTAAGTATGTAGTGGTTTGCTTTTTTACATTTACAATGGTAACCAGGGTAAACATTGGGTTACTAAGCACGGCCCTGCGCTTAGTAACCCGATGTTTACCCTGGTTACCCGGGGACTTCGGAATCGTTGGTCGCTGGAGAGCCGTCTGTGTGACAGCTCTCCAGCGACCACACAACGACTTACCAACGATCAAGGCCAGGTCGTATCGCTGGTCGTGATCGTTGGTAAATCATTTAGTGTAACGGTACCTTAAGTTCACCCATTATCAAATAGGGTCTTAAGGTACCTTCACACGAAGCGACGCTGCAGCGATAACGACAACGATGCCGATCGCTGCAGCGTCGCTGTTTGATCGCTGGAGAGCTGTCACACAGACCACTCTCCAGCGACCAACGATGCCGAGGTCCCCGGGTAACCAGGGTAAACATCGGGTTGCTAAGCGCAGGGCCGCGCTTAGTAACCCGATGTTTACCCTGGTTACCAGCGTAAAAGTAAAAAAAACAAACAGTACATGCTCACCTGCGCGTCCCCCAGCGTCTGCTTCCTGACACTGACTGAGCTCCGGCCCTAACAGCACAGCGGTGACGTCACCGCTGTGCTTTCACATTCACTTTAGGGCCGGCGCTCAGTAAGTGTCAGGAAGCAGACGCTGGGGGACGCGCAGGTGAGCATGTACTGTTTGGTTTTTTTTACTTTTACACTGGTAACCAGGGTAAACATCGGGTTACTAAGCGCGGCCCTGCGCTTGGTAACCCGATGTTTACCCTGGTTACCAGTGTAAAACATCGCTGGTATCGTTGCTTTTGCTTTCAAACACAATGATACACAGCGATCGGACGACCAAATAAAGTTCTGGACTTTATTCAGCGACATCACAGCAGGATCCTGATCGCTGCTGCGTGTCAAACGAAACGATATCGATAGCGAGGACGCTGCAACGTCACGGATCGCTAGCGATGTCGTTTCGTGTGAAGGTACCTTTAGATCATTGGCCTTGTTAGTGTTTGCTTCACAGACTATCATACGTCACTTTACATGTAAATACTGTTGTTACAGAAAAGACAATGACTTCAGATAGCAAACAAGATATGATTGTGCAGACTCCATCACACAGACACGGGATGTAACTACAATTTGTGTAGAAAGCTTTATAGGAAAACAGAGTAGAATATCTGAAGACTTTTTTTTTAAATTAACACAGAATACAGAGACATGTAAAATCTTGGGAGCAGATTTTTTAAGTCGGCTCCATATGCCAGTTTTAATTTAGTGAATCTTGGAGACAAAATAAAATGTGTGCAGCACAAATGTAGAACGTGTGATAATTAGCTTTTTTTGTAAACTCCACAAAAATGGCGCAATGCGCAATCCAAAGCATAAATTACTACCATAGTATTCACAACTTTCAAGACAATGGAAAAAAGCAGAAGTGTTTAAAGGGGTTTTCCATTCATTTTATTTTAAGCCCATCGACTTACACATCTTGATTATTAACTCAGCAATTGCTCATCCTCTCTTAGTGCAGCAATGCCTCTCTGCCGCAGCTACATTTTTTTTGTTTTTTGGTGCTCTTGACCGCTGCAGCCAATAACTGGGCTCATTAGATCGTGCTGTTGCTATTGGTATCACTGTTGATTCAATTGATTGGCTGCAGTGATCAGATGCACTGTAGTTGTGATGAGGTCTCCGATGCTGCCCATCAACAAAAAAACAAGAGGTGCAATAGGAGGAATCGCTGTGGAACGCCCGCCAGGGCCGTGGGGCACTCGGTAGCGGGTCCGGTCTTAAACAGGATGTCACGGTGGCTGCAACCCTGTCCATGGCCCTTGGCACCCAATTAAAGGGGAAAGGTCTTTTAATGGGTATTGTGAATAAAGTCTATTGTTCGTGATGCCACCTGTGGTGTTAGTCAGTGGGGACTGACGCTGCTTAAAGGGGTCCTCCGGGGTGATGGTATGCAGCAAGATGGTGACCCTTCCCACAGGTGAAGCGGGGTCCCCAGGGCTTCCCGAGTGTAGGGCCCCGATGGTGTGGTGGATGGTATGGCTAAGAACGAGGACACAGGTTTGCAGACTTTACCTGGTTTACTGATGATAGCAGTCCTCAGTCCAGGGTACCAAGTGCAGGGTAGCCATGGTCCAGGCGGCTTGGAGGCAATAGGGGATCCCTCTACCAGGTGAGGTTCGTAAGCCTTTCCTACTTGTGCTACTTTAGTTGGCGAGGTCCCTGCCACTTGAAGCTTGGTTGCAAAGTCCCCTCTCTCCTCTGTATGATAGGCTGTGCGAGCCTGTTTATAGGGTCTCTATCATGACCCGGGCTCTCAGGTTACTGCTTCACCTCAGACTTGATACGGGCAATTGACATACAGTCCTATGCCCTCTGCTTCTGACGCACGTCCTGGAGAACAACAAGACCTCGGGCTCCCGGTACCCGGTTTCTGCGCTCTGGCTCCTAGAGTGTCCTTCCGCTGTTCCCCTCCTGAGCCTCTTCCTACTCTGTGCTTCTTCCCTCTAAGCTCCTCCACTATTCAACTCCTCACGTTATCTCTCTTTCCAGGGGTCAGAGTTCCCACGTGGCTGCTTGGCCCCTACGTCTGCTCCTGATGTCCTTCTCCACTTTTCACTCCTCTACAACTGGCTGACTCCTCCTCCAAACCAGGATACATAAAGTCTAAGGAATCTCCCCTGAATCCGGGTCCTGACCTCCCCCTCCTGCCCTAAATTCAGATGTGTTGAATGTGAGTGCCTTACCTGATAGACAGAATCTCCCTTGCCTCCAAGCGTGACATCACCCTCCCCGAAAGGAAGGCAAAATCACTGCAACAACCGGTTACCTGGGGTGTTACAGCTGCACTTTGGGAGTGGAAGTAATTTCTGAGTTTGTTATTCTCAATAACACGTCAATGGGCCTAAAAAAAAAATATTACCAGAAACAACCTTTAAGGAATAACTAAACCTTTGACAAAACAATAGAAAGGCCTATGTGTCTATGAATCAGTACTCTGGTCTGCATGTATTTGAAAGTATCCTGAGCTGTGCACTACTCAGAAGTTTTTTTGAATGATCTATAGGGATCTCAGGACTCCATCCACCATAGATTCGTTTGTGATGAGGAAAGAAAACTTAAATAAGTTTTAATCGTTTCAGATTTTTACAGCCTTAAAGGGGTTGTCCACTTTTCAGACAACCATGTATCAATAGCATGTTTGCCCCCAGTAACATTGTTAGATCACGTGATTCTGGAGCCCAATCAGCACTGGCTTCACTCTCCCCTCCTAAGGATGAATCAGACATAATGCTGTGGAGGACTGTGCAAAGATCACAGGCTGTTTCATTTTCTGCAATATTTCTATGAGCCCTAAACTTCCTATTGACTGACCGCAAGTTTAAAAGCTTGAAAATTATTAAAAAAAAACACACAACAAAGCTATTGTTCCAATTTTGCACACCGTATATTTCTGTATAATGACCCAGTGCTATTTAATGATTTTCTCTGCCATCCAGGTACCCAAGAAACAGATGGAATAATGCATCTATGCTGTCGATACAGAATAGCAACTTGTCTGTTTCATAGGTGAAGTTCAGACTATAAACATTCCGCACATAAGTGACAAGTGGTTGTGCGCATCTGTCATCCACACCCCGGGATTAAGATGAATGCAAAGCAGAGAAACTGCTGACATGCCTTAATGGAGAATCAATTGCGTTTTTATACATTATTTAGTAGGAAAGGTATCTTGCTTCTAAATGGGAAGACAATGAATTGCAGGTTACTTTATGTGGAGCAAAGTCATAAAAGGGAATCAACAAAAATTCTTTAATACTAGAAATTTATATTTTCTGTGCCTTGGCTTACTTGGAACAAACATATGGAATTACTTTAGATAATGTAATATAAACAGTGTTTTTAGAATTTGTTTTAAAACGTTCCATATATGTCAGTCACAGTGAAAATACAGTTTTATACAATCACTTTAAGTCTGTGACTGCAAGCTACCAGAGTGCCCCACTAACCAAAGATAAACAGGATTTACGCTGCTAATCCTGCAGTAGTGGTCGCTGTGTGGGAAAATACATCGGAGCAACAAAACAAAGGTGATTGCTTAGTTGCAAATCAGACTATCTGATGCAATGAAAACAATATAAATGCCACTATTGTGCAACAGTTATTCCAGAATAAACAGTCCAGCAGTAAGGCAATGAAGGGAACTCGTCAGGAACCGTAGGATCATCAAACTAATTACATTCCTGGGTGGGGTAGGAGAAAACAACTTCAAGCTTACCTTCCCATCCACAAATTGATTTTTTTCACGGAGAAAATTAACTTTGAATCTTTACATAAATGAGGTTGCAAATGACAGGTGCAACGATACCCCACATTATTCTGCAACTAGCGCCATGTGCTTGAAAAAAGGTCTCTACTGTGATGCAACCAGATGCCTTAGTCAAGTATGTCAGCCTGGCGCTAGGCAGGAGATTTCCAGATGTTTTTGAAATACTTTAATTTGTCCACTACTAGGACAAGCCCTTTATATAAACGTTTGGCCCAGATGAAATTTTTTTTTTATATTTACATATATATACATACACACACACATGCTCACCACCAAGGCAAAGTTTCAGCGGTGTCAGCACTCGCTCTCCCCGGGGCTGTGATGTGGTGTTGTGACACATGGTGCCAGGCACCCAATCAGCGCTGGCGTCACTGTCCCCACCTTCGTACGGTTTGAACATTTACAGGAAGCTAGGGTGGTGGCTGATCTCTGACGTCTTCATCATGTTCAATCCTTACAAAGGCAGAAACAGTGACCCCAGCGCTGATTGGGCGCCAGGCATCGCGAGTCATTCCACTGCACCAGAGCTCCGGGACCATGAGTGCAGACTCCACTGTAACTGCATCGGCACGGGAGGGGAATATAAGTTTCTTTATTTCATCAGGGCCAAACATTTAGTTCAAGAAGGGGTTGCTCTAGTAGTTGACAAACCCTTCAAATAAAGCTAGCATTTTCCTAATTCTTTAAATTAAAAACACTGACAGCACGGATGTCTTCCTCTCAACCAAGACACTTTTCCTTCTGTATAACACAAAGGAAGTGTCATGATTTAAGCATACTTATTATACAGGTCAAGTCTGTGTGCTGTATTTGCATTACTAGCTTATTTTCTTTCTTGAATTCCACCCAAAATATAACAGTGACATTTTGGCAATCTTTAAAGAACCTGGAGGCTATCCTACCTCACTCTCTTCTTCATCCCCCTCTTGGTTTGCCAGCCATTTTGTTTCATCGTTAACACAAAAAGTCATCATTCCTTTCATAACATGCATCTCCGGATAGTGAAACGCTTCATGTGTTTGGTGTCTGTCACTGCACATCTTTGGCACATTCTCAATTAATGACTGCTTATTTTGATCTAGACCTTCAGAATCCTGATAAAATGTGAACTGAATGGCTGACACATAAAAGGACTTATACAAAGTAAACATTCCCAAACACCATCTGATCAGCATATGCCGCAAAAGCGATTGGAGATAATTAAAACAAGTGAGATATAACATCACATATATGGTAGCACTTCCTTTTTTTTTTCTTCTGATTGTGCAATTTAATTCATTTGACCGTCATAATGATTAATTGCTGTAACGAGTCGTGCAATTAAATTTTTCCCATAAACAATTAGTCTTCGTTTTTGCAATTTGTAAAAGGGAAAAAAAAGGTTATTACCACCCATCTTATCAGCCTTGCACTGACACACTGTACAACTTTATAGGTTCTTCATTAAAGGCTACAATATTTATAGGCATAATGACTGTGCGGACCTGCCCTGCAATACTTGCAGTGATATATAGAGCTGGTAGGGAGCCCCCTGTTAACTCATTAAAGTGACCCTCCACTCTGGGACTGAAAAGTGACTATATTTTTTTTTTTATAAATAATGGCCCCACCTAGTGCCTCAGTTTTCCTTTCCTGCTCATACTGGCGGAACGCCAGTTCCTTTCCTCCGGCTTCCAAGCAGTCTGCCACAATGGCACAAGGAGTGTAATGGTAAGTCTAAACCACGTCATCATTCCTTTCCTGTGCTATGTGTGCAAAAACGAGGGAAATGTGGTTTAGACTTAGCCACTGTAGGGGTATTTGAGCAAAGAAGGCAATAGGAAAAAAATGGAGGGCACCTGTTAGTGAGTATACATGAGAAATATATAGTCATTTTATTATACACACATGAGGGTTTCTCGGTTTAACACAACTGACAGCTCTCACTTACCCAGATTGAGCGCTGCCTGAACTGACTAACCAACCCTGAACATAAACTCTGTAATGTACCAGTTGTGACTTGTATTGTTCAAGATTATTGTACTTGTTTTTATTATGTATAACCCTCCTCACATGTAAAGCGCCATGGAATAATAATAATAACTCCAACACTGCAAAAGCCCAGTGAGTGCACGCACACCGTGTCCGTGCAGGTGCACTTTCAGCCTTCTTTCCTGTGTACAGCAGCCACTCGCTACACACAGAGTCACAGGTTGGCCTCCTGGGTACAGAGCAGACACCCATCAATGTTCCTGGTGTCTTTTACTGTCTACGGCGCTGACAGCACATTGACAGCACTGCAGCCAGTAATGGAGCACAATGACTTTGCCCGTAATGATGGAATGGAGCCCAGTGACTTTGCCCACATTGATGGAATGGAGCCCAATGACTTTGCCCGTATTGATGGAATGGAGCCTAGTGACTTTGCCCGTATTGATGGAATGACCAGCTCAGAGACACTGAGCTTATCAATTGGCTGAAAAGCTGCCGATGTGACATGAGCGCTGCAGACAATAAGTCACCAGGTGCAATGGAGGAGACTATACCCTTTATCCACCCTACCAAGGTCTAGCGCGGTTTGTTTGTTTGTTTTTTTTTAAACAAACTGCAGCTGACTCGACAGGAGTTTTCTAAAACTGGAAAACCCCTTTTAAGCATGTAGCCAATCGGGGGTCGATTAAAACCATAAATTGTCAGGTCTATATGAAGACTACACGGTGGTCCCCAACCTAAACACAGAGATACAAAACGGATTTCCAATATAAAATGTCTTTTAATATGTTCCTTCTGGAATATGAATGGCCTCAGAGATATAATAGTTTAGTAATTTCTTTTAGAATATACACTCACCGGCCACTTTATTAGGTACACCTGTCCAACTTCTTGTTAACACTTAATTTCTAATCAGCCAATCACATGGCGGCAACTCAGTGCATTTAGGCATGTAGACATGGTCAAGACAATCTCCTGCAGTTCAAACCGAGCATCAGTATGGGGAAGAAAGGTGATTTGAGTGCCTTTGAACGTGGCATGGTTGTTGGTGCCAGAAGGGCTGGTCTGAGTATTTCAGAAACTGCTGATCTACTGGGATTTTCACGCACAACCATCTCTAGGGTTTACAGAGAATGGTCCGAAAAAGAAAAAAAATCCAGTGAGCGGCAGTTCTGTGGGCGGAAATGCCTTGTTGATGCCAGAGGTCAGAGGAGAATAGGCAGACTGGTTCGAGCTGATAGAAAGGCAACAGTGACTCAAATCGCCACCCGTTACAACCAAGGTAGGCCTAAGAGCATCTCTGAACGCACAGTGCGTCGAACTTTGAGGCAGATGGGCTACAGCAGCAGAAGACCACACCGGGTACCACTCCTTTCAGCTAAGAACAGGAAACTGAGGCTACAATTTGTACAAGCTCATCGAAATTGGACAGTAGAAGATTGGAAAAACGTTGCTTGGTCTGATGAGTCTCGATTTCTGCTGCGACATTCGGATGGTAGGGTCAGAATTTGGCGTAAACAACATGAAAGCATGGATCCATCCTGCCTTGTATGGAGCATCTTTGGGATGTGCAGCCGACAAATCTGCGGCAACTGTGTGATGCCATCATGTCAATATGGACCAAAATCTCTGAGGAATGCTTCCAGCACCTTGTTGAATCTATGCCACGAAGAATTGAGGCAGTTCTGAAGGCAAAAGGGGGTCCAACCCGTTACTAGCATGGTGTACCTAATAAAGTGGCCGGTGAGTGTATATTCAGAGGTCTATCTACTGCAGTATTAACATGGCAGTTAGACAATTTTTCTTAATTTTTTTGTTCAAACCAATATTATTGTTATCTTCCAGAAATGGTGCCTCTCCTTTCCATTGACTGTGTCTAGTATTGCAGCTCCGCAATATATTTTATTGTTTACCACTGTTAAAGAAGCACTTCCATCAAAGTCTTTATCCTCTTAATAAATTGCAATCATCATATTCTATAGCACTATGTACTTACAAATGCTAATTTTGCCTTTCTGCCCAGTAAATTCTTCTCTTTTTTCTGCGCCATGTAGAAACAGGAAGTCTCTTGTCCCTGCATTTATCACTCCCCTCTTTAACTCCTGACCCAGGTACTCCACCACTGTTACCACGTCTGCCATCCACCCCTTTTGCAGTGACTTATGACTCATGCAGGGAAAAATTGACCTCCTGTTTCCACAAAGAGTTTAAAAGGATTCAGCTAGTCCGTTTTTAATCACGTGAGGTCATAGACCTAATGGAAGAGAGAAGAATTAACTGGTTACAAGGGCAAAATGATCAATTCTAAATAAACAGTGCCATATAATATGATGACTGCAATATATTAAGAGGATACAAATTTTGATGGGCGGAGAAGTGCTTCTTTAACTCCGATCACTGGGGTCCAAGCCTGTATAATTTCCCTATGCTTTTGTAGTTTAATGTTCTCCAGAACTATAAAACCAAATTGTTATTTTAAATGATTTCACATTAAATTGACTTTAGTATGTATCTGTCTGAGATCGGGAAATTAGTTTGGGATTCCCATCGGGCACAGGAACCAATATAAATCGTGATAATGTCTGTACATGGCTACTGATGGTGCTATACAAGTAACCGGAAATAAATAAATCAAGTGTACAGTCACCTACAGGGCCTAAATGGCCGAAAATAAGCTTTTACAATCATCAGCGTACTGACCTCGTATAAAACCTGTTGCTTAACTATCAGAATGTTTTTAGGTTGCTTTAGTTTTTTTTATATATATATATATATATATATATATATATATATATATATATATATATATATATATATATATGTATATATATATATATTTCATTTAGTCTTTCTCAAGAACACATACATACATTTACAATGTTTACTCCTCATTAAAAAGTTAATGTCACTTTCCTTTGGGATTGAGCTGGCAGTCCCTTCGGCACCACATTGGTACTTTCAAGTGAAACTTGTGGAGCTAGTTGCGCACAGGAAAAGTTAAATAGGTCAGGACTGTTTCCTGTACACGCTCACTTCATGGAGGAGAATATTTTGCAAATATGTTGCAGCAGTTTTGATCTCCTAAACATACTAATTAGTTGAATTAGAACAAGCCAGCATAAACCCACATAGCCCAGCAGCGTCAACACAGTAATTATGAACAGTTGGACAACAAACAGTCTCTATTATTTAAAACGCACCATCAGCGAGCAACCTCCTCTCAGTTCCACAATAACACTTTGGACGGCAGACGCCAAACCAACAAACAGATGTGCAGCCTCAATAATTGGCATCGGAAACTGTTATAAAATGTCTGGTTCTATTCAGGTCAAAGTGAACAAATATAATTGCGGTTTTAGTAGAAACAGGAGCTCAGAGTGTTTCCATTCATGGCTCCTATATCTCAGCAGTTGCTCTTCCATTTGCCTAACGTTATCTAAAAACACAAGTGTAAAAAAAACTACATTATTTTGTAATTATACATGTACACTGTCTTGATTTTATTTTCATAGGTGTTGAGTTAGACTTATCTACATTTGTACTTTAAACCTGAAGGTATTTCCCACACACTGAGAATCTTTCCTATGGATACTGCATGTTCTCCAAGGCTTGAGTACTGATCGGAGGACAGACCCAACAATAGCCAATGATGGGGAATACGTTTGGCCAGGTCTCTCAGTGGTCAATGAATAACTACATTTTTCGAGTGCACATAGACATAGTTCTCCATCATGGAGAACTTATTTCTGAGTAAGACCGTTTTCCATGATCTACTTATTTCATGAAAATAATGCTGAGGCTATATGGGGATAAAACAAACCCTACTTTTGAATACCTAAAACTAGGCTGCATTGGACGGTAATGCTAGGCTCACACAACTGTAGATTATCTAATCCGAGGGAATCACGTTGATTAAACAAATGATACTGATGAGATCACACTATGCCACGTTTGATCAGAGAGAAATGGAGCACACGGTGAGAAGATGGAGAGCATAATTTCTCCATCTTCTCTATTGAGTCAATGTGCAGAAATTGGACTGCACTCACATGTCATTTCCACACACTCGTTGACTTTCACGGCGAGTTGTGATCCGAATATCAGACATGTGCGACCCAATAGACTAACATTGGTCCAAGTGCAATCCAATATTTTGTCAGATCGGTAATATGGTGGTGAGAGCAAGCCCTGATACTGAATATTTTGTAGGTTTAATTAAAGGGGTTGTCCGGTCTTAAACTATAAGTGACTGCAAACTTGTAAGCCGTCACATCTCATGCATTGCAAAAATTGCACAGGTCTTTCTGGTCTTTCTCAATACACTCAATTGAGCAAGCCAGTTGGAATGTGGACGGGAATATGCAGATTGCATATTTGTGGTCACATGACCGCCGATCCTAGCGCTACCACCAGAAGATCCACACAGCACGCAGTGTGCATGATGTGAGGATTGTCAAGGCTTCAGTCACAAAAAGACTCTCCTATATCGGTCACATGCCAATAGAATACTACACTTTTTTTTACCTTTTGGCAATCTGTAATTCATATTTTGTTATCATGCGCTGGCTTTGGACAGCAGTTTTGTGTGTTTTATAGAGAATGCACGAGTATGACTGGTAATGAATTGGGGGAAATACCACAGGTTCTAATTAAATTATATATTTATTGGGTGAGGTAAGTGGCTATAGTTAGTGGGGGCGCAATGGTGGCTTATAATTTATATTTGGAACGGTGGGTTGCATAATAACTAATTACACTGTGTTTCAAATTATTATGCAAATTGGATTTAAGTGTCATAAAGATTTAATTGTTTTGCTTTTCAAATAAACTCGTGGATGGTATTGTGTCTCAGGGCTCAATGGATCACTGAAATCAATCTGAAACACATGTGATAATTAGTTTTCCAGGTGATTCTAATTAAAGGAAAACTACTTAAAAATGATGTTCCACATTATTAAGCAGGTCACAGGTTTCAAGCAATATGGGAAATAAAAAGGATCTCTCTGTTGCTGAAAAGCATCAAATAGTGCAATAACTTGGTCAAGGGATGAAAACATTAGATATTTCCTGAAAACTTAAGTGTGATCATCATACTGTGAAGAGATTTGAGGCTGAATCTGAGCACAGACGTGTTCATGCTGATAAAGGCAGAATGAGGAAGGTTTCTGCCAGGCAAGTTCATCGGATTAAGAGAGCAGCTGTTAAAAAGCCATTACAAACCAGCAAACAGATATTAGAAGCTGCTGGTGCGTCTGGAGTCCCTCGAACTTCAAGGTGTAGGATCCTTCAAAGGCTTGCTGTGGTGCATAAACCTACTATTCGGCCTCCCCTAAACAGTGTTCACAAGCAGAAATGGTTGCAGTGGGCCCAGACATACATGAAGACTAATTTTCAAACAGTCTTGTTTACTGATGAGTGTCGAGCAACCCTGGATGGTCCAGATGGATGGAGTAGTGGATGGTTGGTGGATGGCCACCATGTCCCAACAAGGCTGCGACGTCAGCAAGGAGGTGGAGGAGTCATGTTTTGGGCCGGAATCATGGGGAAACAGCTGGTAGGGCCTTTAAGGTTCCTGAAGGTGTGAAAATGACCTCTGCAAAGTATATAAAGTTTCTGACTGACAACTTTCTTCCATGGTATAAAAAGGAGAAACGTGCCTTCAGGAGCAAAATCATCTTCATGCATGACAATGCACCATCTGATGCTGCAAAGAATACCTCTGAGTCATTGGCTGCTATGGGCATAAAAGGAGATAAACTCATGGTGTAGCCACCATCTTCCCCTGACCTCAACCCTATAGACAACCTTTGGAGTATCATCAAGCAAAATATCTATGAGGGTGGGAGGCAGTTCACATCAAAACAGCAGCTCTGGGAAGCAACTCTGACCTCACGCAAAGAAATACAAGCAGAAACTCTCCAAAAACTCCCAAGTTCAATGGATGCAAGAATTGTGAAGGTGATAACAACGAAGGGGTCCTATGTTAACATGAAGTTTGGCCTGTTAGGATGTTTTGGAGTTAAATAGCTTTTTTGTTCAGTGAATGTGACCTCCTAACGCTGCAAATTCCACAAATGAGCATTTTCAGTTCTTTAAAACATATCAAATGTTTAGAAATTCTACTGTGCCTAATAATTTGGAACAGTGCATTTTGAGTTTTTATTCATTTTGGAGATTATACTGTTATCATTGGGAGGTTTCTTCAATAAAACTCGATGTATACTCTAACAGATGATGACTTTTATTAGACTGACTATCATTTGACCCGACCTTTTAGGAAAATCCGAGAAAAATGTAATTTGCATAATAATTTGGAACATAGTGTATATTTATTTATATTAATGGTGGGTGCACATTTGTGTTCAGCTGCAAAGTGTAGAATTTGGGGGAAAAGTGGGGAATGTGCTCTGGAAGCAGTGCTATAGATAACTGTGTGAGACGAGTCCTGGCTGGAAGAAGTGATGGTGGTCTGCGCTGGATTAAGAACAACAGCAAAGATAAAGAACTTCAACTAGAGATGTCAATCGTACATCAGTCCGTGTGTTACCTGTACACTTACACTTTACACTATATAGCATATACAGAGCTCCTGTATATAATGTCTGTAGTATGTACTATTATTGGTCATTTTTAAAAATGTTTGTGACACATTTCCTTATAGAAAAATAACTAAAAATATACTTAAGAGTATTGGGTATTTTAAGAAATGTTTAATAGGTTGGGGTAGAGCCCTTCCAAAAGAGTATTTTGCTGTGATGGAGGCTTAAAAAAATCTTTTGGTGATAACAGAAGCTGTTGGCAATGTATGCGATATGGGTTCGATGGGAACGGTTAGTGTGTGCGATTGGTGAGCACTAGGGTTGAGCGAAACGGGTCGATCATTTTCAAAAGTCGCCGACTTTTGGCTAAGTCGGCGTCTCATGAAACCCGATCCGACCCCTGTGCTTGTCGGCCATGCGGTACGCGACTTTCGCGCCAAAGTCGCGTTTCAATGACGCGAAAAGCGCCATTTCTCAGCCAATGAAGGTGAACGCAGAGTGTGGGCAGCGTGATGACATAGATCCTGGTCCCCACCATCTTAGAGAAGGGCATTGCAGTGATTGGCTTGCTGTCTGCGGCGTCACAGGGGCTATAAAGGGGCGTTCCCGCCGACCGCCATCTTACTGCTGCTGATCTGAGCTTAGGGACAGGTTGCTGCCGCTTCGTCAGAAGCAGGGAGAGCGTTAGGCAGGGTCCACTAACCACCAAACCGCTTGTGCTGCAGCGATTTCCACTGTCCAACACCACCTTCGGTGTGCAGGGACTGTGGAAGCTATTTTTTTTTTTTTTCCCCTCAGCGCTGTAGCTCATTGGGCTGCCCTAGAAGGCTCCGTGATAGCTGTATTGCTGTGTGTACGCCACTGTGGAAACCAACTGCTTTTTTCAAAGCACATATCCTCTTGTTCCTTCCTTTCTGCACAGCTATCTTTTTTGTTTGTCCACACTTTTTATTTAATTTGTGCATCAGTCCACTCCTATTGCTGCCTGCCATACCTGGTTTAGATTACTGCAGGGAGATAGTAATTGTAGGACAGTCCCTGTTTTTTTTTTGTTTTTTTTGTGGGAGATTAAGATTGGCATTTCTGCTACAGTGCCATCCCTGTGTGTGCCATCTCTCACTGAGTGGGCCATAGAAAGCCTATTTATTTTTTCCGTGATTTGTGTTCTAAATTCTACCTCAACACAAAAACACTACATCAATCAGTGGGAGAAAAATATTGGCCTCAGTCAGGGCTTGTGTGTCACTGCTGTGTGTGCTATCTCTCATTCAGTGGGCTATAGAAAGCCTATTTATTTTTTATTTTTTTTTAATATTATTTGGTTTCTAAAGTCTCCCTGAAAAAAAAAAAAATACCTAAAAAAACAGTGGGAGAGTAATATTGCCCTTTCAGCTTGTGTGCCAGTCTTGACTCCTGGGTGTGCCACCTCTCTCTCTCATTCAGTGGGCCATAGAAAGGCTATTTTTTTTTTTGGTTTTTTTAATATTATTTGGTTTCTAAAGTCTCCCTGAAAAAAAAAAAAAAAACATAAAAAAAACAGTGGGAGAGTAATATTGCCCTTTCAGCTTGTGTGCCAGTCTTGACTCCTGGGTGTGCCACCTCTCTCCCTCTCATTCAGTGGGCCATAGAAAGCCTATTTATTTTTTTTTTTAAATATTATTGGGTTTCTAAAGTCTCCCTTAAAAAACAAAAAATACATAAAAAAACAGTGGGAGAGTAATATTGCCCTTTCAGCTTGTGTGCCAGTCTTGACTCCTGGGTGTGCCACCTCTCTCCCTCTCATTCAGTGGGCCATAGAAAGCCTATTTATTTTTTTTTTAAAATATTATTGGGTTTCTAAAGTCTCCCTTAAAAAACAAAAAATACATAAAAAAACAGTGGGAGAGTAATATTGCCCTTTCAGCTTGTGTGCCAGTCTTGACTCCTGGGTGTGCCACCTCTCTCCCTCTCATTCAGTGGGCCATAGAAAGCCTATTTATTTTTTTTTTTAAAATATTATTGGGTTTCTAAAGTCTCCCTTAAAAAACAAAAAATACATAAAAAAACAGTGGGAGAGTAATATTGCCCTTTCAGCTTGTGTGCCAGTCTTGACTCCTGGGTGTGCCACCTCTCTCTCATTCAGTGGGCCATAGAAAGCATTTTTTTTTTTCCTTGATTTGTGTTCTAAAATCTACCTCAACACAAAAACACTACATCAATCAGTGGGAGAAAAATATTGGCCTCAGTCAGGGCTTGTGTGCCACTGCTGTGTGTGCTATCTCTCATTCAGTGGGCTATAGAAAGCCTATTTATTTATTTTTTTTCTTATTATTTGGTTTCTAAAGTCTCCCTGAAAAAAAAAAAATAAATAAAAAAACAGTGGGAGAGTAATATTGCCCTTTCAGCTTGTGTGCCAGTCTTGACTCCTGGGTGTGCCACCTCTCTCCCTCTCATTCAGTGGGCCATAGAAAGCCTTTTTTTTTTATTTTTTTAAATATTATTGGGTTTCTAAAGTCTCCCTTAAAAAACAAAAAATACATAAAAAAACAGTGGGAGAGTAATATTGCCCTTTCAGCTTGTGTGCCAGTCTTGACTCCTGGGTGTGCCACCTCTCTCTCTCATTCAGTGGGCCACAGAAAGGCTATTTTTTTTTTTGGTTTTTTTAATATTATTTGGTTTCTAAAGTCTCCCTGAAAAAAAAAAAAAAAACATAAAAAAACAGTGGGAGAGTAATATTGCCCTTTCAGCTTGTGTGCCAGTCTTGACTCCTGGGTGTGCCACCTCTCTCTCATTCAGTGGGCCATAGAAAGCCTATTTATTTATTTTTTTAAATATTATTGGGTTTCTAAAGTCTCCCTTAAAAAACAAAAAATACATAAAAAAACAGTGGGAGAGTAATATTGCCCTTTCAGCTTGTGTGCCAGTCTTGACTACTGGGTGTGCCACCTCTCTCTCTCATTCAGTGGGCCATAGAAAGGCTATTTTTTTTTTTGGTTTTTTTTAATATTATTTGGTTTCTAAAGTCTCCCTGAAAAAAAAAAAAAAAAACATAAAACAACAGTGGGAGAGTAATATTGCCCTTTCAGCTTGTGTGCCAGTCTTGACTCCTGGGTGTGCCACCTCTCTCTCTCATTCAGTGGGCCATAGAAAGGCTATTTTTTTTTTTGGTTTTTTTAATATTATTTGGTTTCTAAAGTCTCCCTGAAAAAAAAAAAAGACATAAAAAAACAGTGGGAGAGTAATATTGCCCTTTCAGCTTGTGTGCCAGTCTTGACTCCTGGGTGTGCCACCTCTCTCCCTCTCATTCAGTGGGCCATAGAAAGCCTATTTATTTTTTTTTTTAAATATTATTGGGTTTCTAAAGTCTCCCTTAAAAAACAAAAAATACATAAAAAAAACAGTGGGAGAGTAATATTGCCCTTTCAGCTTGTGTGCCAGTCTTGACTCCTGGGTGTGCCACCTCTCTCTCTCATTCAGTGGGCCATAGAAAGGCTATTTTTTTTTTGTTTTTTTTAATATTATTTGGTTTCTAAAGTCTCCCTGAAAAAAAAACAAAACATAAAAAAACAGTGGGAGAGTAATATTGCCCTTTCAGCTTGTGTGTCAGTCTTGACTCCTGGGTGTGCCACCTCTCTCCCTCTCATTCAGTGGGCCATAGAAAGCCTATTTATTTTTTTTTTTAAATATTATTGGGTTTCTAAAGTCTCCCTTAAAAAACAAAAAATACATAAAAAAACAGTGGGAGAGTAATATTGCCCTTTCAGCTTGTGTGCCAGTCTTGACTCCTGGGTGTGCCACCTCTCTCCCTCTCATTCAGTGGGCCATAGAAAGCCTATTTATTTTTTTTTTTTTAAATATTATTGGGTTTCTAAAGTCTCCCTTAAAAAACAAAAAATACATAAAAAAACAGTGGGAGAGTAATATTGCCCTTTCAGCTTGTGTGCCAGTCTTGACTCCTGGGTGTGCCACCTCTCTCTCTCATTCAGTGGGCCATAGAAAGGCTATTTTTTTTTTGGTTTTTTTAATATTATTTGGTTTCTAAAGTCTCCCTGAAAAAAAAAAAAAAAACATAAAAAAACAGTGGGAGAGTAATATTGCCCTTTCAGCTTGTGTGCCAGTCTTGACTCCTGGGTGTGCCACCTCTCTCCCTCTCATTCAGTGGGCCATAGAAAGCCTTTTTTTTTTTTTTTAAATATTATTGGGTTTCTAAAGTCTCCCTTAAAAAACAAAAAATACATAAAAAAACAGTGGGAGAGTAATATTGCCCTTTCAGCTTGTGTGCCAGTCTTGACTCCTGGGTGTGCCACCTCTCTCTCTCATTCAGTGGGCCATAGAAAGGCTATTTTTTTTTTTGGTTTTTTTAATATTATTTGGTTTCTAAAGTCTCCCTGAAAAAAAAAAAAACATAAAAAAACAGTGGGAGAGTAATATTGCCCTTTCAGCTTGTGTGTCAGTCTTGACTCCTGGGTGTGCCACCTCTCTCCCTCTCATTCAGTGGGCCATAGAAAGCCTATTTATTTTTTTTTTTAAATATTATTGGGTTTCTAAAGTCTCCCTTAAAAAACAAAAAATACATAAAAAAACAGTGGGAGAGTAATATTGCCCTTTCAGCTTGTGTGCCAGTCTTGACTCCTGGGTGTGCCACCTCTCTCCCTCTCATTCAGTGGGCCATAGAAAGCCTATTTATTTATTTTTTTAAATATTATTGGGTTTCTAAAGTCTCCCTTAAAAAAACAAAAAATACATAAAAAAACAGTGGGAGAGTAATATTGCCCTTTCAGCTTGTGCGCCAGTCTTGACTCCTGGGTGTGCCACCTCTCTCTCTCTCTAATTGTGGGCCATAGAAAGCCTTTTTTTTTTTTTTTTTTAATATTATTTGGTTTCTAAAGTCTCCCTGAGAAAAAAAAATAAATAAATTAGGTGGGAGATTAATATTGACATTAGTGCTTGAGTGACAGTCCTGCGTGTGTGTCATCTCTGTGATTTTGTGCCACAGAAAACAGAGTGTGTAACATTGTGCCTGATTTTCCTTGTGGTCTCACCAACCTGTTAAGGGATATTGAAATCATACTGAAGTTATAGCTCACCGTGTAAGTTGTTTGACAGCAACAAATAAAGTTACTTTGGTTAAGATTTTAAAACAATGAGGAAGTCTGGTGCAAGAGGTCGTCGTGGGCGTTCATTGTCAGCTGGTAATGATGGTAGTGGTAGTGGAGCATCAGGTGGTCGTGGGGATAAAAATATTCCACCTAAGTCTGGAGCTGTGGAGCCAGTTTCGTCGTCAGGCTACACAAGGCCTCGAACGCTCTCTTTTCTGGGAGTAGGAAAACCGCTTTTAAAGGCGGAGCAGCAACAGCAAGTTTTGGCTTACATTGCAGACTCAGCCTCTAGCTCTTTTGCCTCCTCTTCCGAAACTGGTAAATGTAAAAGCAGCGCGTCGCTTGTGGATGTTCACGGTCAGGGACAAGTCGCTTCCTTGTCCTCCTCAGCAAAAACTACAACAAGAGAGAAGGATGCAGCAGGCGACACAACGGGTCACTCCATGGAGCTCTTTACACATACCGTCCCTGGCTTAGAAAGTGAAACATTTAACAGGCCATGCCCATTACAAGTATATTCTGACATGGAGTGCACTGATGCACAGCCACAGCCAGAGTACTATGCTGCTCCTTTGACTCAGACCACCACATTGCCCTCTCAGGGTACAGATCCACAATCAGACCCTGATGAGACTATGTTGCCCCGCCACGAACGCTATACCACCGACCGACACAGTGACACAGACGAAGTTGCACACGAGCTCGAAGAGGAGGTAATAGATGACCCAGTTATTGACCCCGATTGGCAGCCATTGGGGGAACAGGGTGCAGGCGGCAGTAGTTCAGAAGCGGAGGTGGAGGAGGGGCCGCAGCAGGCATCAACATCGCAACAGGTTCCATCTGCCGGGCCCGTATCTGGCCCAAAACGCGTGTCAAAGCCAAAACCTGTTGGAGGACAGCGTGGCCATCCGGTTAAAGCTCAGTCTGCAATCCCTGAAAAGGGATCCGAGTCTAGGAAGAGTGCAGTCTGGCATTTTTTTAAACAACATCCAACTGATCAGCGCAAAGTCATCTGTCAAAAATGTTCAACTAGCTTAAGCAGAGGTCAGAATCTGAAAAGTCTAAATACTAGTTGCATGCATAGACACTTAACCACCATGCATTTTCAAGCCTGGACTAACTACCAAACGTCCCTTAAGGTTGTAGCACCCTCGGCCAATGAAGCTAGTCAGCAACGCAACATCCCTTCCGTCACTGTAAGGCCACCATTTTCCGCACCACCGGCAGTATCTGTGCAGGTTTCTTTGCCAGCCAAAAGCAGTCAGGGTCAGGGAACCACCAGTTTTGTAGGAGGAAATATTGCATCTAGGGCACCGGCGGAAACAATACCGTCTCCAACCGTCTCTCAGTCTGCCATGTACACCGGCACACCCGAAAGTTCCACGATCTCCAGCTCTCCAGTCCAGCTCACCCTACATGAGACTCTGGTTAGAAAAAGGAAGTACTTATCCTCGCATCCGCGTACACAGGGTTTTAACGCCCACATAGCTAGACTAATCTCGTTAGAGATGATGCCCTACCGGTTAGTTGAAAGCGAAGCTTTCAAAGCCCTGATGGAGTACGCTGAACCACGATACGAGCTACCCAGTCGACACTTTTTTTCCAGAAAAGCCATCCCAGCCCTGCACCAGCATGTTAAACAGCGCATCGTCCATGCACTCAGGCAATCTGTGAGTACAAAGGTGCACCTGACTACAGATGCATGGACCAGTAGGCATGGCCAGGGACGTTATGTGTCCATCACGGCACACTGGGTGAATGTGGTGGATGCAGGGTCCACAGGCGACATCAATTTAGGGACAGTTGTGCCTAGCCCACGGTCTAGGAAACAGTTGGCTGTAGGCGTTCACACCCCCTCCTCCTCCTCCTCCTCCTCCTGCAGAAGCTACAGCTCTTCCACAGAACGCAGTCTGCCAACCACTCCATCGGCAGATGACACTGTTGCACACCAGTTGTCCCATTATGGGCCAGCTACTGCCAAGCGTCAGCAGGCTGTATTGGCTATGAAGTGCTTGGGCGACAACAGACACACCGCGGAAGTTCTGTCCGAGTTCTTGCAACAAGAAACGCAGTCGTGGCTGGGCACAGTAGATCTTGAGGCAGGCAAGGTAGTGAGTGATAACGGAAGGAATTTCATGGCTGCCATCTCCCTTTCCCAACTGAAACACATTCCTTGCCTGGCTCACACCTTAAACCTGGTGGTGCAGTGCTTATTGAAAACTTATCCTGGGTTCTCCGACCTGCTCCTCAAAGTGCGTGCACTTTGCTCACATATCCGACGTTCGCCTGTACACGCCAGCCGTATGCAGACCTATCAGCGGTCTTTGAACCTTCCCCAGCATCGCCTAATCATAGACGTTGCAACAAGGTGGAACTCAACACTGCACATGCTTCAGAGACTGTGCGAACAGAGGCGTGCTGTTATTTATTTGTGGGAGGATACACGGGCAGGCAGTAGGATGGCAGACATGGAGTTGTCAGGTGTGCAGTGGTCTAAGATACAAGACATGTGTCAAGTCCTTCAGTGTTTTGAGGAATGCACACGGCTGGTTAGTGCAGACAACGCCGTAATAAGCATGAGCATCCCCCTAATGCGTCTGCTGATGCAAAGTTTGACGCACATAAAGGAGCAGGCGTCTGCACCAGAGGAAGAGGAAAGCCTTGATGACAGTCAGCCATTGTCTGGTCAGGGCAGTGTACAGGACGAGGTAGCGGGCGAAGAGGAGGTGGAGGACGAGGAGGATGATGGGGATGAGTATATTTTTAATGCCGAACCTTTCCCGGGGGCACAGGAAATTGGTTGCGTGTCACGGCCGGGTTCTGGTTTTTTGAGGGACACAAGTGACGTAGATTTGCCTGCAACTGCCCCTCAACCAATCACAACCGGAGATTTGACAACTGGAACTTTGGCCCACATGGCGGATTATGCCTTACGTATCCTAAAAAGGGACACACGCATTACGAAAATGATGAACGATGACGATTACTGGTTGGCCTGCCTCCTTGATCCACGCTATAAAGGCAAATTGCAAAATATTATGCCACATGAGAACTTGGAACTAATATTAGCAACCAAACAATCAACTCTTGTTGACCGTTTGCTTCAGGCATTCCCAGCACACAGCGCACGTGATCGTTCTCACACGAGCTCCAGGGGGCAGCAGACTAGGAGTGTTAGGGGTGCACACATCAGAAGTGGCGTTGGACAGAGGGGTTTTCTGACCAGGTTGTGGAGTGATTTTGCTATGACCGCAGACAGGACAGGTACTGCTGCATCAATTGAAAGTGACAGGAGACAACATTTGTCCAGTATGGTTACTAACTATTTTTCATCCCTTATCGATGTTCTCCCTCAACCGTCATTCCCATTTGATTACTGGGCCTCCAAATTAGACACCTGGCCAGAATTGGCAGAATATGCATTGCAGGAGCTTGCTTGCCCGGCAGCAAGTGTCCTATCAGAAAGAGTATTCAGTGCTGCAGGTTCAATATTAACCGAAAAAAGGACTCGTCTGGCTACCCAAAATGTTGACGATCTTACATTCATTAAAATGAACCACAACTGGATTTCGAAATCTTTTGCCCCACCTTGCCCGGCCGACACCTAGCTTTCCTATGAAAGGCTCTTGCCTGTGAATTACTTTTCTAATGTCTAATTTGCTGCAGCTGATTGTACAGCATACGACATGTTTACACCTCCCTAAATGGCCAAACTCCCCACACGGGGCCGTGGTATCGCGACTTGGCGCAAGCACCCGTGAGACTGCTGTTTGTCTGAAGAGGTGGGTGTGCTCGCTTTTGGTTGACGGCATTGCTACTGGGTCCCTCATAGTACAATGTAGTGTCTCTGGCGGTGGTGGTGCGCACCCAACGTCAGACACACCGTTGTAACATGAGGGGCCCTGGGGCGGTCCCGCCGGCCTCTAGAGAGTTCCCCCCTACCCCAGCTCAAAATGTGCTCTACCACATGCAAAATTATGTCGCACAGCTCCACCAATCTTTAGTCTATTCGCTGACATCATTCAATGTCTGGCACTGACAATACAAATTTGTAGACATCTATGATGCAACTTAAAGTAGTCTGTGTCTGTGTCCTATATTGGCACCATTAAATAGTTACTGCCAAATTACTATGTCAGAAACTCAGCAGATGAGCCCACCCCTGTACCTAAGTATGCCACCTTTTTTTTTGTTTTGGTTGTTTTGCGAGACATTAACATCTATTTATATTTTGGGAGTACTGGGACAGACACTCCTTGCACTACTCCTCCACTCACCACCAAGCTGCCTGTGTATCCATGTAACCGCTGTAAAACTGCCATGAGCCTATTGTTTGTTATTTTAGGCCTTTGAAGCCTGTCTGCGGTCCCTCCTTCCACTAGTCCTCCACTGGCCAGACCACTGCTGCCCGTGTACCCCTGGAACCAATTATAAAGTGCCTACAGCCAGCCCATTTTTTTATGTTAGGCCTTTGAAGCCTGTCTGCGGTCCCTCCTTCCACTAGTCCTCCACTGACCAGACCACTGCTGCCCGTGTACCCCTGGAACCAATTATAAAGTGCCTACAGCCAGCCCATTTTTTTATGTTAGGCCTTTGAAGCCTGTCTGCGGTCCCTCCTTCCACTAGTCCTCCACTGGCCAGACCACTGCTGCCCGTGTACCCCTGGAACCAATTATAAAGTGCCTACAGCCAGCCCATTTTTTTATGTTAGGCCTTTGAAGCCTGTCTGCGGTCCCTCCTTCCACTAGTCCTCCACTGGCCAGACCACTGCTGCCCGTGTACCCCTGGAACCAATTATAAAGTGCCTACAGCCAGCCCATTTTTTTATGTTAGGCCTTTGAAGCCTGTCTGCGGTCCCTCCTTCCACTAGTCCTCCACTGGCCAGACCACTGCTGCCCATGTACCCCTGGAACCAATTATAAAGTGCCTACAGCCAGCCCATTTTTTTATGTTAGGCCTTTGAAGCCTGTCTGCGGTCCCTCCTTCCACTAGTCCTCCACTGACCAGACCACTGCTGCCCGTGTACCCCTGGAACCAATTATAAAGTGCCTACAGCCAGCCCATTTTTTTATGTTAGGCCTTTGAAGCCTGTCTGCGGTCCCTCCTTCCACTAGTCCTCCACTGACCAGACCACTGCTGCCCGTGTACCCCTGGAACCAATTATAAAGTGCCTACAGCCAGCCCATTTTTTTATGTTAGGCCTTTGAAGCCTGTCTGCGGTCCCTCCTTCCACTAGTCCTCCACTGACCAGACCACTGCTGCCCGTGTACCCCTGGAACCAATTATAAAGTGCCTACAGCCAGCCCATTTTCTTATGTTAGGCCTTTGAAGCCTGTCTGCGGTCCCTACTTTAAATACTCCTCCACTCACCACCAAGCTGCCTGCCCGTCTATCCATGTAACCGCTGTAAAACTGCAATGAGCCTATTGTTTGTTATTTTAGGCCTTTGATAGCCTGTCTGCGGCCCCTACTTGCAATACTCCTCCACTGACCACAATGCTGCCTGGAGTGCCTGCCTGTGTATCCATGTAACCGATGTAAAACTGCCATGACTGCCTACTGTTTGTTATTTTAGGCCTTTGATAGCCTGTCTGCGGCCCCTACTTGCAATACTCCTCCACTGACCACAATGCTGCCTGGATTGCCTGCCTGTGTATCCATGTAACCGATGTAAAACTGCCATGACTGCCTACTGTTTGTTATTTTAGGCCTTTGATAGCCTGTCTGCGGCCCCTACTTGCAATACTCCTCCACTGACCACAATGCTGCCTGGAGTGCCTGCCTGTGTATCCATGTAACCGATGTAAAACTGCCATGAGTGCCTACTGTTTGGTATTTTAGGCCTTTGATAGCCTGTCTGCAGCCCCTACTTGCAATACTCCTCCACTGACCACACCAATGCTGCCCGTGTACCCCTGGAACCTATTTAAAAGTTCATAGAGCCTAGTTATATATTTTATTTACTATTAATAAGGCCATGATGGACTACGCTGTACCACGCTACAAGCTAACCAGTCGACACTTCTTTTGCGAGGAAAGCCATCCCAACCCTCCACCAGCATGTAGAAGACCGCATTGTCCATGCACTCTGGCAATCTGTGAGTACAAAGGTGCACCTGACAACAGACGCATGGACCTGTAGGCATGGCCACGGAAGATTACGTGTCCATTACGGCGCAATGGGTTAATGTGTTGGATGCATGGTCCACAGGGGACAGCCTACTAAGTCTGTCTGCAGTCCCTAATTCAAATTGTCCTCCACTGTCTAAATCGGAGCTTCCACCTTCTGGCTTTCGGCCTATAGTATCAGAAATTAAACTGCATTTGGCCTTCAACTTTGGTTAGGGCCTACTAACGGCTTCTGCCCCTCCCTGGTGTTGCCCTCAACTAAATAAAGCTGAGCTTCAACCTTCTGCTCCAAATTACCATTTTAAAAAATGCAATAGGCTTTTCCGGCCTACTAAAGGTGTCTGTCTGTGTGCCCCTGCCTGGTGTTGTCCTCAACTGAATAAAGCTGAGCTTCAACCTTCTGCTCCAAATTACCATTTTAAAAAATGCAATAGGCTTTTCCGGCCTACTAAAGGTGTCTGTCTGTGTGCCCCTGCCTGGTGTTGTCCTCAACTGAATAAAGCTGAGCTTCAACCTTCCGGCTCTCATTAAGTGGTTTTTAAAAAACAAAATGGTGGTTAGGGCCTACTAACGGCTTCTGCCCCTCCCTGGTGTTGCCCTCAACTAAATAAAGCTGAGCTTCAACCTTCTGCTCCAAATTACCATTTTAAAAAATGCAATAGGCTTTTCCGGCCTACTAAAGGTGTCTGTCTGTGTGCCCCTGCCTGGTGTTGTCCTCAACTGAATAAAGCTGAGCTTCAACCTTCCGGCTCTCATTAAGTGGTTTTTAAAAAACAAAATGGTGGTTAGGGCCTACTAACGGCTTCTGCCCCTCCCTGGTGTTGCCCTCAACTAAATAAAGCTGAGCTTCAACCTTCTGCTCCAAATTACCATTTTAAAAAATGCAATAGGCTTTTCCGGCCTACTAAAGGTGTCTGTCTGTGTGCCCCTGCCTGGTGTTGTCCTCAACTGAATAAAGCTGAGCTTCAACCTTCCGGCTCTCATTAAGTGGTTTTTAAAAAACAAAATGGTGGTTAGGGCCTACTAACGGCTTCTGCCCCTCCCTGGTGTTGCCCTCAACTAAATAAAGCTGAGCTTCAACCTTCTGCTCCAAATTACCATTTTAAAAAATGCAATAGGCTTTTCCGGCCTACTAAAGGTGTCTGTCTGTGTGCCCCTGCCTGGTGTTGTCCTCAACTGAATAAAGCTGAGCTTCAACCTTCCGGCTCTCATTAAGTGGTTTTTAAAAAACAAAATGGTGGTTAGGGCCTACTAACGGCTTCTGCCCCTCCCTGGTGTTGCCCTCAACTAAATAAAGCTGAGCTTCAACCTTCTGCTCCAAATTACCATTTTAAAAAATGCAATAGGCTTTTCCGGCCTACTAAAGGTGTCTGTCTGTGTGCCCCTGCCTGGTGTTGTCCTCAACTGAATAAAGCTGAGCTTCAACCTTCCGGCTCTCATTAAGTGGTTTTTAAAAAACAAAATGGTGGTTAGGGCCTACTAACGGCTTCTGCCCCTCCCTGGTGTTGCCCTCAACTAAATAAAGCTGAGCTTCAACCTTCTGCTCCAAATTACCATTTTAAAAAATGCAATAGGCTTTTCCGGCCTACTAAAGGTGTCTGTCTGTGTGCCCCTGCCTGGTGTTGTCCTCAACTGAATAAAGCTGAGCTTCAACCTTCCGGCTCTCATTAAGTGGTTTTTAAAAAACAAAATGGTGGTTAGGGCCTACTAACGGCTTCTGCCCCTCCCTGGTGTTGCCCTCAACTAAATAAAGCTGAGCTTCAACCTTCTGCTCCAAATTACCATTTTAAAAAATGCAATAGGCTTTTCCGGCCTACTAAAGGTGTCTGTCTGTGTGCCCCTGCCTGGTGTTGTCCTCAACTGAATAAAGCTGAGCTTCAACCTTCCGGCTCTCATTAAGTGGTTTTTAAAAAACAAAATGGTGGTTAGGGCCTACTAACGGCTTCTGCCCCTCCCTGGTGTTGCCCTCAACTAAATAAAGCTGAGCTTCAACCTTCTGCTCCAAATTACCATTTTAAAAAATGCAATAGGCTTTTCCGGCCTACTAAAGGTGTCTGTCTGTGTGCCCCTGCCTGGTGTTGTCCTCAACTGAATAAAGCTGAGCTTCAACCTTCCGGCTCTCATTAAGTGGTTTTTAAAAAACAAAATGGTGGTTAGGGCCTACTAACGGCTTCTGCCCCTCCCTGGTGTTGCCCTCAACTAAATAAAGCTGAGCTTCAACCTTCTGCTCCAAATTACCATTTTAAAAAATGCAATAGGCTTTTCCGGCCTACTAAAGGTGTCTGTCTGTGTGCCCCTGCCTGGTGTTGTCCTCAACTGAATAAAGCTGAGCTTCAACCTTCCGGCTCTCATTAAGTGGTTTTTAAAAAACAAAATGGTGGTTAGGGCCTACTAACGGCTTCTGCCCCTCCCTGGTGTTGCCCTCAACTAAATAAAGCTGAGCTTCAACCTTCTGCTCCAAATTACCATTTTAAAAAATGCAATAGGCTTTTCCGGCCTACTAAAGGTGTCTGCCCCTCCCTGGTGTTGTCCTCAACTGAACAAAGCTGAGCTTCCACATTCTGGCTTTCGCCCTATACTATCAGATATTAAACTGCATTTGGCCTACTAGTGTGGTTAGGCCCTTGAAACAGTGTCTGCTGCTCTTGGGTTTGCTACTCCACTGAACAAAGCAATGCCGCCTGTTTAGTCCTGTTACCAATTTTGAACTGCATTTAGCCTACTTTATTCTTTGGCCCTATATCTGTTTCCTCCTCATCCTGCCCATTGCCCAGCCACTGCTAAATGAGTCTGCTGGTACATTGACCTAGACCACTACATTCCCCTTGTACTCTACACAGCCAGAATCTGACCCTGCTGAAAGTAAGGTTCCCCTTCCCGCATGTTATACCACCTTACACAGGGACAAAGAGGAAGGTGCAGATGAAAGTGCAGGTTCCTTCATCAGGTGGGGGGGCATACTCGTTGGCGACGTCACTGGCACAGGGCCCCTCAGAGTACGCAAAAGTGTCGCTGCTGGTGGGAGGCGCCCCCGCCATGCAAACACACCGCCGTACTTTGAGGGGCCCTGTGCCAGTGCCAATGCGAACGAGTGGGCCCCCCCCTGCTTGCTCAGGATCACAGCACTTGCAACGTTTAAATACTTACCTTTCCCTGCAACACCGCCGTGACGTAGTCCGCATTTCCTGGGCCCACGAAAAACTTGAGCCAGCCCTACTCCCCCCACAACTTTCCCCCAATTCCCTATGCCCAACTATTATTATACAGTTAATTAAGATTGGCAAGCTTCAGAAACAAGAATGGATGTTTTTGGCATTAAAATGGGCACTGTAGGTGTTTTCCTGGCCTCCACTCACTGCCGACTATGCTTCCCCATTGACTTGCATTGGGTTTCGTGTTTCGGTCGATCCCCGACTTTTAGCGATAATCGGCCGACTGCACTCGACTCGACTCTGGACAAAATCGGGTTTCCCAAAACCCTACTCGATCTTAAAAAAATGAAAGTCGCTCAACCCTAGTGAGCACAATGGATGGAGGCGAAGCTGATGTGGAACCTGGGCGGAGTCTTGAGGGGGCCTGAAAATGGTGCCAGAATGGGGCCTTGAATTCCTGGTGGCAGCTTTGTGATCCATATTTTGGTTTTATTCATATAGTTCATCTATTCTCATGATACATTTAGCCTAGTTTATCAATTCAAGCATGCTTTAAATCCTGCACTTTACACCTTCTGCCCATATATTATTGCTTGGTTTAACTTTATTAAACTGCTTTGAGTGCACTAACTGTGGTGCATTTAAAGTGTTGGTGGATTTCTATCAGAAATTAGGCACTTTATGGTAATGCAGAGCAGGAGGGAGTGTTCCCTTATTCCAGGGGCCCCTGGTTGGTACTAATCAACTGTGACTTGTGGTGCCAATCCTTTAGCATTTTGGATATATTTTCATTGCCGCTCAACATAAAGCAGATCACAAGCTGTTGGAGCCAAAAGTAAACAGCTGCAATGTCCTTGGTAGCAAGCATTTATTTCTCCTGTAGCGCCATCACCAGAGTAACGAAGCATTACATGGACTGTATCACTCTGGATGATCTAGCTTGTCCATGGATTGTATAGACACTGTTCTGTCTATATATTAGATAATTATATCAAAACTAGAGTTCCTTAGGCTATTGTTCACATGTCCAGTAACCATCAGAGAGAATGGATCCAGAATCAATCAGAGGACAAAAAAGTTGTGCATTCACAGTTTTTCAGGTGGACAAAAAGTTAATTTCACCGTGATCTGGGTTTTTTTTTTTTTAAACATTGAAGTCTATGGGAAAATAGATCCGTCAAGCAGCCATTCGGTTTTCTCCCATTTGAAAATGATCCTTCTCTTGCTTACTGGATCAATTCCAAAAAGACAATTTTAGTTTAAAGTTCACATGTTCAGTAGTATATGTTAGTTTAAAGTTCACATGTTCAGTAGTATGTGTTAAATATCTATTAAAGTTCACATGTTCAGTAGTATGTGTTAAATATCTATTTTAGCACCTAAAGTAAGCAAAAAACAAATCCTTTTCAAATGGAAAAGAACAGAAATGGATGGCTTAACAGATTCATTTTTTATAGACTTCAATGGAAAAAAAAAAAAAACGGATCCAGTTGAAATTAATTTTTTCAGGAGGACAAAAAAGTTGTGTCTGCACAACATTTTTGTCAGCGAATTGCTGAATCCGCTCTATAGGATGAATACTGGACATTTGAACATGGTCTTAGAATTTGTTCATGATAAAACACAGTTATGTAAAAAAAATAAAATAAATTAGTACTCACATCAATATAGGAGCAGATTTACAAGATATAAAATAGATAACAGACTCACCTCCCCCACCGCCAAGAAGACTCGAGTTTGCTGAAAAAGAAAAAAAAAAAAACATTAAATGACAAATTCCATTAAAACTTTCAGGTCTATTACAATGAGAGCTGATCATGGCAGGATGAAGTTCATGAAAATAAACCTTTTATTGCCTTTCACGTCCCCATCAGAGGATTTTTCTTTTATTTTTTACTGAACCTAAATTATTTTCACAGACTATGCATCAACAGTTTCATACCACACTTCAGATGATGAATCCTAAAGTATTTAATTAAAATGCTGTCAGGATATACGGTAACATTTTCTCAGCACAATGTCTACCGAAAAAAATCTCACATTATCTAAATACCATCACTACGTCTTCTTTGAAGACATTTTGTTTGGAATGAGATTGGAAGGCCGGGAAGTAGAAGGCAGAAAACAGGATTAGTTAACTATGACAAGGAATAGAGAAACTTTCAATTTAAGATTTGTGTGAAAAAAAAGCACCTACGCAAAGCTGACTTACTGAATCTCGAGAGGTATTTTCCTGCTCAACCGCACAGTTATTGGAAAAAGATACATAAAGTGAAGAACAACCTTGCACTGCAATTTCTAATTCCACAAAAAAGTTTTCATCTCAAATTGGACAATCCTAAACATTGGAACCAAGAGATGCTGTACACATGGCACACTATAACACAGCGGCTATCAACGCTGGAATGAATTTCTCAAGCATTGCTTTCCTGACAAAATTTATATAAGCAAAATAAGTAGTACCCTTCCTAATAGAGAAATAGCTATTTCTAGAACAAGTTTCTATTAATGTAACCAATCATATTAAGCTCTCCACATTGCTATCTGCTGGTGGCTTCTCTCGAGGAGAATAAGGCGATCGGCTCTCCGACATCAGAAATGTTTGACATTTTCCCCAATAGTCCAGTTGGTCCACGACCCAATATACATTAGGGATTCGGACGAACCCATTAACTCTGCTGGCATTAGTCTAATGTGTATGGGAGGCGTTAGTCTTTCATGTTGGGAAAAACATTGACCAACCTGACTAATAAATTAGATAGATACCTCGGAAAGGATGCACTTTAACTTAGTACCCCTTCTGTGATTGTTCTATATTTCTTTAGAAGAGAGCAAAGCCATCAGTTCCAAAGAAGTGAATAAAGCAGTGGTGAGCATTGTGCACTACTACTACTACAATCATACAAGAGGCTTTCTAGCCCCCCGTTTATGTGAATGGTGGGGTCCCAGCTGCTGTTCTTCCAGTGATTATACACTTAGCGCCTATTCTATGGATCTCCGTATGACAGACACCTGAGGCGGCGCTTGCATAGCTTGATCTCCCAGCAGTCTTAAATAAAATGGTGCCAGCTTAATTAAACCTCTAAAGAACATAATTGAGAAAAAGATCTCAATCTGCTCAGGCACCTCCACTGGCACCATGTTACTGAAAACCGCCAGAACATCAATCTGCGCAAGCGCAACCCGTGGTAAGGAAAATCCAGGGCAAACTTTCAAACAGGAGACAAGTCACTCATACTCAGACCTGTCATACAGACACCAGATGCAGACAGAGGGGCTGGGGCAGGGGCCAAAGACCCTGAACACCGTTCCACCCCTACGCATCCAAAGCAAATTACATCAAAACTTCAAACGCATATTAAACAACCAACATGAGGATTCCTGAACTAGAAGTTATCTATTTAATCAGTATAAAAGCACCATTTTGGCCATGCCTTTATAGTAAAATGTGAAATCGTGCTGATAAGTTCTCCCCTTTACAACCAATGACATGTCCTGGCATTTGATGCAGGCTCCGGCGCTGAGCCTGCATCTTTCCTGGTACATGATAGCTGATTTGATCAGATGTCATGTGCCTCTAACAGCCAATGCTGGAATTGCGATCCACCCGAGACTGTCAATCTATGACATTGGCATTTAACTTGTGCAGACCAGATATGCGTCAAGATACGCCCATTAGCGCTCCCATCACATGATTGCGGGACGCCGATTGGTTGTCATCGGGATGAGTAAATAAGGTGTTAGCGCATGAGCATGCTTGGCTAACAGTGTCTTTGACATGCTTGAAAAATATGTTCGAGCTGCATGTCTCACAGCTGCTCAACAGCCGCAACACATGCAGGGATTGCCCGTTTGTTAAGCAATATCTGCATGTGTTGCGACTGTCAAACAGCATTAAGGAATGCAACCACGGGTACTGAAAGTTACCTTATCCAAGCACATTCGCTCATCACTAGTAGTCATGACAACCGGGGGTCTGGATTAGACCCCTGTGCCTGTTATTGTGCACTTTCTATGAATGCCGGAGCGTGGTGGGTGTTTATAAGAGATTATTACTTCTGCTACACATTATTTAATGAAACATATTGGAGCATGCCCAAGTCACCTTAAGGGAGCACATTCGCTCATCACTAACGCATACATTTTTTTGCCTAAACCATGTCATCTGGAATTTTAGCCAAAGAAACGTGGTGTGATATTAGTGATGTGGTCAGTCTCTTGGTTACCCTTGAAAACACAGGATATGACATTAGAATCAAAACAATGAAAACATGGATTCAGTATTAAAATAATCTGCCTTCCCTGTGAGGCCTCCAGTCTAATCCCTCTACACATACAGTATGTGGAGTGTGTGCGGCACCGTCCAGCTTTCTGCACATAGTCATTATGTCTAAACCATGTTTTGTAATATAACGCTGTGAACAAGATGTTTTTGTGTCTCTGATTTCAGACTCTTCTGATCTTTTAGAACCAAGATGAGAAAAGCAGAAACTAAATAACCGATGTCCAGGTGGATTATGTTGATAAGTGCCATAGTGTCACAAAATCGAGTTCACACATCACAGTCTTTGATGTCGTTTTCAGCAAAGTTTTTTTTTCTTAAAGCCAATTTAAAGAACACACAACTAAGACGACTTCTTTATTCTTCTCTGTATTTTGGGTTGCATCAAAAACAGCATCAATGTTCAAGAACAGTAAGGCTACTTTCACACTAGCGTCGGGAACAACCCGTCGCTGTGCGTCGGGCCGAGGTTCCCGACGCTAGCGTGGTCTCCGCCGCACAACGGGGGCAGCGGATGCATTTTTCCCACGCATCCGCTGCCCCATTGTGAGGTGCGGGGAAGTGGGTGCGGAGTTCCGGCCGCGCATGCGCGGTCGGAAAAAGCGGACCGTCGGGAGCAAAAAACGTTACATGTAACTTTTTTTTTCCCGACGGTCCGCTAACACACGCCCAAGCGTCGCAAAACGGACGCAATGTTTTGCAATGCGTCGCAAATGCGTCGCTAATGTTAGTCTATGACGAAAAAACGTATCCAGCAAGAACTTTTGCTGGATGCGTATTTTCGGCAAAACGACGCATTTGTGACGTATTGCAGTTAACGCTAGTGTGAAACTAGCCTAAAGCTAAACAGCAATGCAGCATTTTTTGCTGCACTTTTTTATGCAAATTATAAAACTTATCTAGAGTTTCAGTAAAAGCCATGAGATTTCAGAAATTTCATGCGCGATTGCTTTTTTTTTTTTTTAGACTGAATCTGAGAACTACAGCATTTTTTAAAATCTGCAGCAAGTTAATGTTTTCAGTGTTTTTGTAGTGTTTTTTTATCAATAGAAAGCAATGGGAAAGTGCAAAAACCTGCAAAAAATGCAACAAATATTTCTGGGAGGTTTTTGAAGCTTTTTTTGGTAAGTAAAACTAACTTTATTAAATATGTACTGTAGACAAAGCACATATCAAATGTGTACACTACAAACTGCTGCGACAAAAACACAGCAAAATGGGCATTCTGAGAGTAGCATTTTTACTGCCAATAAATCAGGTTTTGACAGCAGAAAAAAAAATAACAGAAAAATCGCTGCTTGTGAACATAGCTTAAGGCTTATATAAAGGGTTGGAGAGTGACTGCTAGTCTACTTGATTGCTTGGCTCTAACCCAGTATTCTCAAAGTAACAAATAGATGAAAAATTACAGCTCTTGCTATGGTTGGACAGCTGTACTGCAAGTCAGGAGACTAACTTCAGTCTATTTGGCGTCACTCGAGTACTTAGATTAGCGCTTACTAAAATAGTCTATTGAATATATGACTATTATTGACTGAAACCGTGTATATCAACAGTTTCAGCTGATGCGCTAATGTGTATGGGGGCACCAGTCAACTGATCGTCGGGGCAAGTGGTCGATCACGCATGTCTCATTTCAGACTGCTGATTGTATTGTTCTCCCGGATTTAAGCAGGTAGCTGAGATGTCTGGTGGTGACTTTCTCAGAAAATCCCAAGTGTGCTCAGACTATCAAAGTCTCTTGCGCAAGGAAGAGAAGGCAAAAATGGCTGTCAAACCATCAATTGGTCAAAGCATTGTTCAACCAAAAGCCTATATCTAATATGTACGGCTGACTTAATTCTCTCACTGGAGTGGCTGTGGCAGAGGCAAAGGCAAAGTAACCTTCTTCCAAAACGTTATATGAATCACCTGGAAACGTTCTTTTGTAAAGTTTATTCTCAGACACTAAAAAACTAGGAGAGTTAGGATTAAATCCAGAAGAGGAGTGTCACATGTGTCAGGAAAGTAGAATGATTGACAGCATTGAATGTCAACAAGAGGTGAGCAATCATAACAAGTAGTTTAACGTCAGCAACAATCTACAAAAGTAGTCACAAATCGTGACTTGACTTCACATTCAGTACATCCAGTGTCTACACATCGCTAAAATGAAAGTAGTGCACAGTAATTTAATGAAAGGTTCTTCTTAGACCATTAAAGGCATGAGAAGTACTTAGCCCTATGCCTGTCCAAAGGTGTCAGCAAATTCATGTTCTACAATGATATAATACAAGCAAGAATGAGCCAATGTTGCAAAACACATGCTTCAAAAAACCCAACGCATTAAATTCGAGATTTTTGTTGTCACGCATATATTATTTTAAGTATTGAAGGCCAAAAAGTATCTCATGGTATACTGACAGACTTCACAAGCTCAGGGGTGAGGGTCAGAGAATTGGAACCATTACAGAGTTATGAATAAATATAATAAGACTGTGAAAAAAGTTTTCATCGTAGCCAACTGGCTGCTGACATTTATTATGCTTTGCTTTTATAGCGCCATCATATACCACAATGCTTTAGCAACATTATCATCACTGTCCCCATTGGAGCTCACAATCTAGATACACCTATTATTATGTCTTTGTTGTGTGGGCAGAAACCCACACAAACACAGGGAGAACATAGAAAACTCAATACAGATATTGTCCTTGGTGGGATTTGAACCTAGGACCCCAGTGCTGCAAAGCAACAGTTCGGCACACAGACAATGCCCCTTTTTCAGAGTGGCACTCACGTATTTAGTACATCTCAGAATTGAGTCCACACAAAAAAAAATCTCATACTACAAAAGCTTTGCCACAGTTCATTTTAAAGTAATTGCGGTAGGTTCTTTAACTGGGGCACCCTGAATTGTACAAAAAACAAACAAACAAACCTTTTTTCACAACCTGAAACAGCATCATTTTTGTGAATGTGGGTAAGCTCCAATACTATGACTAAGTATAATACTATAATAATATAGTAGAACTATAGTAATCAATCCTGAAAACCCTTTTAAAAAAAAAGTCACCAAAAATTAAACAAAAAAAGTTAATTACACACACACATTGCATATGTATATCTCACACACTCACACACACACACACACACACACACACACACACAACATATGTATACACAAACATACACAGCTCAAACAAAAATATATATAAAGGGAACACTAAAATACCACATTCTAGATATCACTGAATTAAATATTCCAGTTGCAAATCTTTGCTAATTCCAGTACAGACCAAAAGTTTGGACACACCTTCTCATTTAAAGGCATCAAAACTATGAATTAACACAAGTGGAATTATATACTTAACAAAAAAGCTACTTTTTTCTTGCCATAATACAAATTCTAACAGTCTATTCAGTAGGACTATCAGCTGTGTATCCACCAGACTTCTGCACAACACAACTGATGGTCCCAACCCCATTTATAAGGCAAGAAATCCCACTTATTAAACCTGACAGGGCACACCTGTGAAGTGAAAACCATTCCCGGTGACTACCTCTTGAAGCTCATCAAGAGAATGCCAAGAGTGTGCAAAGCAGTCATCAAAGCAAAAGGTGGCTACTTTGAAGAACCTAGAATATAAGACGTAATTTCAGTTGTTTCACACTTTTTTGTTAAGTATATAATTTCACATGTGTTAATTCATAGTTTTGATGCCTTCAGTGTAAATGTACAATTTTCATAGTCCTGAAAATACAGAAAAATCTTTAAATGAGAAGGTGTGTCCAAACTTTAGCCACTTGAGGCCTAACATTGTCATGCATCATAAGGAACCCAGGGTCCACTGTCCCTACTTATGGTCTCACAATGGGTCTGAGGATTTCATCCTAGTACCTAATGGCAATCAGGGTACCTCTGGCTAGCACATGGAAGGCTATGTAGGCCTTCAAAGAAATGCCTCACCACATAATTCCTGACCCACAGCCAAACCAGTCATGCTGGAGGATGTTGCAGGGAGAACGTTATCCACACCGTCTCCAGATTAGATTTTGTCACATCTGTTGCATGCACTCAGTTTGAATCTACTCTCATACATGAAGAGCACTGGGCGCCAATGTCGAGTCAGCCAATCTTGGTGATATCTGGCAAATGCCAATGGCCCGGCATGGTGTTGGGCTGTAAGCACAACACCCACTTGTGGATGTTGGGCCCTCACACCACCCTCATGGAGTTGGTTTCTGACCGTTTGAGCAGACATGTATGTTACTTGGATGCTGGAGGTCATTTAACAGGGCTCTGACACTGCTCATCCTTGCACAAAAGGAGGTAGTCCTGCTGCTAGGTTGTTGCCCGACGGCCTCTCCATGTCTCCTGGTGTACGGGCCTGTCTCCTGGTATCTGCTCCATTCTCTGAACACTGTGCAGAGAGGAACAGCTACTCTTTTTGCCATAGCTAGCATAGATGTGCCATCCAGGATGAGCTGCACTACCTGAGCACCTTCTGTGGGTTGTACACACCTCATCTCATGCACTGTACAGTACATCTAGGGGTGAGAGAAATGACAAAATGCAAGAGGGACCAAAACAACTGCCAAAAAGGATGAGAACAGAGAAATGGTCTGAGGTCACCCCCTGCAGTACCAGTCTTTTATAGGGGTTGTCTTGCTAATTGCCTATCATTGTACCTGTTGTCCATTCCATTTGCTTAACAGCAGGAGAAATTGATTCACAATCTGTGTTTTGTTCTTAACTGGACAGGTTGATTGCACAGAAGTGTGAATGACGAATTACATTGTGTTATTTAACCCCTTTCCGACGTTGGGCATAATAATACACCCAAGTTAGACTCCCTCCCTTTGATGTGGGCTCTAGTGCTTAGCCCACATCTTTCCCGGCACATGTCAGCTGTTTTGAACAGCTGACATGTGCCATTAAACAGCCGCAGGTGGAATTGTGATCCACCTGTTGCTGTTAACCTGTTAAATGCCGCTGTCAGTCTCTGGCAGCGGCATGTAACTTGAGGTTCCAGGAAGCGAACCAGAAATCCTGCCCATCATTTACCCTGTCACGTGATAGTGGATCACCGATGGGTTGGCGTGTCAACCAGAGGTCTCCAACAAACCTCTATGGTTGTCATAGCCAGATTGCTATGAGCGCTGCTCGGTGGTCGGCGCTCATAGCAAGTGAGCATTTCTGCTACATACAGGCGGTCTGATCATCGCCTGTATGTAGTAGAACCCATCGTACAACTGCAGCTTCTAGTCTCCCATGGAGACAATTGAAGGTTGCAAAAAATAAACTTTCAAATCACCCCCCTTTCGCACCATTCAAAATAAAACAATAAAAAAAAAATCAAATATACACATATTTGGCATCGCCGCATTCAGAATGGACCTACCAATATAAAAAAAATAATTAACCTGATCGCTAAACGTCGTAAAGAGAAAAATAGTCAAAACGCCAGAATTAAGTTTTTTGATCTCCGCTACAATGCAATAATAATAATAATAATTTTATGTATACAGCGCCAACATATTACGCAGCGCTTTACAAATTAATAGCTTTACAAATGCAATAACTGTCGATCAAAAGATCTACACCAAAATGGTATCAATAAAAATGTCAGCTTGGTGCACAAAAAATAAGCTCTCACCCAGCACCAAATCACGAAAAATTGAGACGCTACAGGTCTCAGAAAATGATGCTTTTTTTTTTTTTTTTTTTAACCAAAGTTTGGATTTTTTTTCACCACTTAAATAAAAAAAACTAGACATGTTTATTATCTATGAACTCGTAATGACCTGGAGAATCATAATGGCAGGTCAGTTTTAGCAATTAGTGAACATGGTAAAAAAAAATAAATGTGGAATTGCACTTTTTTTTGCAATTTCACTGCACTTGGAATTTTTTTCCCATTTTCCAGTACAAGATATGTTAGAACCAATGGTGTCGTTCAAAAGAACAACATGTCCCGCAAAAGACAAGACCTCATATGGCCATTTTGACAGAAAAATAAAAAAAAGTTATAGCTCTGGGAAGAAGGGGAGTGAAAAACAAAAACGCAAAAATGGAACATGGCACGGGGGATGAGGGGTTAAGTGTTCTCTTTATTTTTTTGAGCAGTGTACATGTATACACAGATTTAGTTTTTTGGGATTTTGAACTCTTCGGCTACATTTGCTAAATCCGCAGGGTAAAAACTGTGCGTTTTTCCTGCGGATTTACCACGGTTTTTGTGCGGATTCCACTGCGGTTTTACACCTGCGGTTTTCTATTATGGAGCAGGTGTAAAACCGCTGCGAATTCCGCACAAAGAATTGACATGCTGTGGAATGTAAACCGCTGTGCGGATGCGGATTGCGTTTCTCATAGATTTACATTGTACTGTAAACACATAGGAAACCGCTGTGGACCCGCAGCTGCGGAAACGCTGCGGATCCGCAGCAAAATCTGCAGCATGTGAACATAGCCTAAGTATTGTGCCTTCCAGTAATAATTTAACATTGTTGTACTCATCAGCTTCTTTTATAAAACAAACCTTGTAAAAGACTTTAGTAATTAAAATAAAAAACACATTTGACTGAATAGCATAAGCCAATACAGAATGAGTTGGGCTAAAAGAAAGGTATACATACTAAAGAACTGAGCTTCACGCTTCAGAATGTTCAACAATAACCTGTGCTTGGTTGCAGCTTTTTTTCTTCAAGTGGTTTATTTTTGGGGGTCATGATACTATAGACAAGTGGCCCATTAATGAGGATCTTTCTTCTGACATTTAAATATAAATATTTATTAAAAAATATGAAGCGATTTCTCTTAAAATTCTCTATTATGTCATTTGTGCCATTATTTATACATTTCTGGTAAGAGAAACAGACAACTGGGTTTTACCAGTTTGGGGCGAGTTCCAACAAATCCTGGCATTGTTTATGTTGAGAATATCAGAACAGGGACATGTCAATTTGACACGAGGAACAGTAACAGTTGTGTTATTAAAAGGAAAACCAGAGGAACGACAACACAGCAAAATAAAGAAAAAGGTGTCAGAATTGTTATTTTATAGAGATACTTACATGAGATGTCAGGAGAGCAGACAGGTTCACTTTAAGCAGACGGTGACTCTATCTTGTTTGGTTGAAAGAAAAGTAAACCCCTTTCTAAAAGGAGACTGCAAATCGCATATCCCCAACTGCAGCCATGTCTTCCAATCCACACTAATGGCATATAAGTACAGTCCTGCTCATCGTTATTGGCACCCCTTCAAATTTTTATTATTATACTATACAATATTTTCCAAAATTAATGTAAATGTACCAAAGTTATATCTTCAGGATTGTATTATCAGTGGTTCAAAGTAATCCAACAATAAAACATTGAAATTGCAACATGTAAGTTGAAAAACAAAGAAGAAAATGAATTAACAGCATGTGGAGCAATAAATGCACCCCTAATTAATACTTGGTTGCACACCCTTTGGCAATGATGACAGCATCCAAACGTTTCTTGCAGCCATCGATTAGTTTCTCTGCACTGGTATTTTCTCCCACTCTTCATTTGCAGTTTGTTCAAGCTCATGAATGTTTGCTGTTTTTTTTTTTCTCAAATAGCAGATGACACCCCAAAGATTTTCAGGAATCATTGTTGGCAATTTTTGAAACAGTCCTTTTTTTTCTTTTTACAACCATTTCTGTGTACTTTTGGATGTTTGCTTAAGGTCATCTTCTTGCTGGAGGACACATGATCTTCGACTCAAACCAAGGTTTCTTACAATCTTTAGGACATTTCGCTCTAAAATCTCTCATAATAATAATAATAATAATTCTCTCATTTCATGATTCTTGTGATACAGTCAAGGTCTCCAGTACCAGACAGCAGAGCAACCCCACAGCATTATGGATCCTCCACCATGCTTATCTGTTGGTAGGGTGTTCATTTCCTTATAAGCTTCATTGCGCCGTCTGTAAACTGTTGCTTTGCACTGCCAAAAAGCTCTATTTTGGTTTTATCTGTCCAGATAACATTTTCCCAGAAAGACTGTGGTTTGTCAAGGAACTCTTTGGGAAAGATCAGTTGTTCCTTTTTATGTCCTTTCTTCAGCAATGGTTTCTTCCTTTGCTTTCGCCCAAAAAGCTGTGCTTGGTTTAGTGTGTGGCATATTGTAGTTGTTGGAACCATGACCCCCAGACTGTTCGAGGATTGGCTTCAGGCTTTTGGATGTTTGACATGGTGGTTTTTTCGACCTTCGAAGACAACTCTTGTCATTTTTCCTCTATTCCCTCATGACCAGGGAGGTTCTGGATGATTCTATGCATGACAAACTTCTTAATCACATTGAACAATGATGAAACGAAGATACCAAGGTCTTTGGAGGTGGCTTTATACCATTGTGACAAAGCAAAAGGGCCCACCATGTGGCTTATTAAAACACTTAGGTCATCATTCATTGGCTAAAGGCTGAGTCACACATAGCGATATCGTTAACGATATCGTTGCAACGTCACGCTTTTGGTGACATAAGCAACGATCCCGCTAATGATCTCGTTATGTGTGACAGCGACCAACGATCAGGCCCCTGCTGGGAGATCGTTGGTCGATGGGAATGATCAGGACCTTTTTTTGGTCGCTGATCACCCGCTGTCATCGCTGGATCGGCGTGTGTGACGCCGATCCAGCAATGTGTTCACTTGTAACCAGGGTAAATATCGGGTTACTAAGTGCAGGGCCGCGCTTAGTAACCCGATATTTACCCTGGTTACCATTGTAAAAGTTAAAAAAAAAACACTACATACTCACATTCTGATGTCTGTCACGTCCCCCGGCGTCCACAGGGTTGACTGTGTCAGCGCCGGCCGTAAAGCAGAGCACAGCGGTGACGTCACCACTGTTACTGCCGGTGCTGACACATTCAGTGCAGGGAAGCTCTCGGCAGCAGCGCGTGCATTACCAGCGCTGCTGCCGAAAGCAGTTTTAACCCTGTGGACGCCGGGGGACGAGACAGACATCAGAATGTGAGTATGTACTGTTTTTTTTTTTTTACTTTTACAATGGTAACCAGGGTAAATATCGGGTTACCAAGCGCGGCCATGCACTTAGTAACCCGATGTTTACCCTGGTTAGCCGGGTGCTGCAGGGGGACTTCGGCATCGTTGAAGACAGTTTCAACGATGCCGAAGTCGTTCCCCTGATCGTTGGTCGCTGGAGCTGTCTGTGTGACAGCTCCCCAACGACCACACAACGACGTACCAACGATCACGGCCAGGTCGTATCGCTGGTCGTGACCGTTGGTAAGTCGTTTAGTGTAACGTACCTTTAGTTAATGCCAGCTTTAGGTGCTCCTATTTTTTCCTCCCATTGTTTTTTGTTTTAAATTGTTTATCATTTGCTCTTTTGCATTTAACATGAGTGCCCTATACAAAAAAACTGTTTCACGTGATTTCGCATTATGTACTTAAACTTCATGGGTTCACTATGAGCAGGACTGTACGTTAGCCATGTAGTGACTATTATGTTTTTTTTGGTAATTGCCAAAAATAAATTAAATTTAAAAGATTAAACTGGAAAATCTAACAAAAATGTATCACTATGAGAAAAGTTGGGATAGTTAGAGTCCACTTACAAGTAGATTATGCTCAGCGATCACTCATCCAATGCCTTTGCCCATTACTGGATGGACAGACAACTGTAATGTGATGTTTATAGATGGATGTAAAAAGGACTCAAGAGTGAGGACAGACGAAGAAGAAAATAATAATTTATTTTTTTGTCCCTGGCTCAACTGTTTGCATGAAGCATTTCACGGACATCTCTCCCATGAGATCATTGCTCTCTTTGTGGAACATCCATCTTGCTTCCATTCAAGTGTCAAAAGTAAAAGAGAAAAGGGACAAATTAAACGATCCTCCTCAGTACAAGATCTTACCTTGATAGTATTGACCACGATGGAACAGGAATTCTCTGGAACCATATTATAGAGCAGGTTTATGACAGCTGACAGTTTAATAGCTTTAAAGAAGTTTGCAAAATATAAAATAATAATGCAAGGGGAAAATAGTAGTAGAAAAAGAGATTAAGTAACTATTTTTATAGGATAAAAAATACTCATATTTTAACATTAATTGCAGTCTTACTTTGGGAGGCCAAGATGGACAGGTTAACACAGGGCTGTTTGGTTAACAGTAGGCAAAACCAGGATTGTGGAATATCACAAGATGCATTTTCCTGCTGGAAAAAAAACCCCTTACGTTCTATACTACCAGCAATGCGAAGGAGATTTCTGAAATCTGATGACTTGCTGCCTTTATTTTTTTTTTTTTTCTTACAGATTTGACCCAAAGGGTTTTTTTTTCCATTTCTGCAGCATGTCAATTCTTTCAATACTCTTGCAGCGTTTTTCATGCATTCAAATGGATGAGAAAAAAAGGCAAGTAAAAATGCATTAGAAATGCATGCAAAAGATAAGCACGTATTTTAAGCAGTGTTCTTCCTACAACCACTCGAGCATTTGTCTTTTTTGCTGCACAAAAATCTGCTGCAAATGTTTGTACATACCCTAAGGGAACACTTACACCTACTAATACATTCCGTTGTTGGTTTACATGCAGATATGATCTTGGAAAGATTACCACCTTCTGTTGCAAAAAGTTAAATCTATAATGAAAAACAGTAAAATTGATATGCTATGGATTTATAATCAATGGTGAACGTCAATTTCTACAGCAGATTTTTCCCCGTAGCATGTTGGTGCTCTCGTACATGTGAAGGCTCAGCTCAAAGTTCAGAGTATCCTGCAGCTAGGCTGTATGGCCACCTTTTTAACTATTTCTACAAAAACAAGGCCAGCCTAACATCACAAATTTTGGGGACTTTCCCAAAATGATAATGTGTGATGATCTCCACTAAAAACAATCATTTACACACAACAAATATTAGAGATGTCCAGGTCACGAAATGTTTAGCACCACCCTAAGCAAAGAAGTGATGACCAAGAGCACAATGTAAGCCAATGACCTTCTGACAAATTGTCTTTGTATATTAGCTCCCATTATCTTTCTACTATACAAATAATATGTAATAACTAAAGCTACATGCAAAGCAATCAAGGACCCCAAACACATTAGACTTATGAAGGATGAACCTGCCAATATCACAGCTCAGATGAAGCATTGTTCGGCCAACAGCTTTCCAATGTGTATGGCCGGCTTCATCTGGAGTTTATGACAATCAGATATTTTTACGATAAACACAGTCTCATTAATTATTATCAGATGCAACAGAGCTAAGCGAATATGTTCTCAAATTATCAAATCTGAATTTGCCATATTCGTGCCATATTGGTACTCTATTTGTGACGAATTTTTGTTCCGAAAATATTTGTTCATTTCTGTTCCCATTGACTCCAATGACGTTCAGCTGAGATCGTAATTCGAACCGAATATTGAAAAATTAGCTCAACTTTAGTTAAAATAACTAAAAACTTTTCCGATCTACAATTATATAACTTAATTTCTTGTGTCCTATGTGTAAGCTAAAACAATTTAAAAATAGTTTGTCAACACAGAATGACTGTTCAAACCAAGTGCAGGTGCTCGGTGCACTCGTGGCATGGTCAAACATTTAAGTGCACCTTCCTACCTACTTGTTTTCCATCTCCACCAATCTATGGCTCTTTAAAGCCAGAGCTGTCAAAAAAAAGGGTGGGTGTAGATAGAGGGGAAATTAGTAGGTGGGAAGGTGTATTTAAATGTTTGGCAATGCCATGAGCGAACCGAGCATCTGTACTTGGTTTGAACAGTCATTCTGTGCGGACAAACTCTCGCTAATACGTGGCATTTTCTTTAAAACAATAGAAGTAACATTTCCAATTCTGGATTATGAGTGTTTGAGAATCTGTCATGTAACTCACTAAGCACGATAGGTTTCTGGTTAATGTCTTTACGCTATAGACTCGTCTGCAAACACAGCCAAAAACATTTTAATGGGGGAAATGATTCATAAGAAGCATTAATCAATGTCACAAGACTAAAATAAAGGAAGAGACATTTGCCAATACTATGGACAGATTTTAGTTCATCAATAAAACATCACAGCTGCGGAGCCGCGAGTTGGGTAATTTATGAGTGCGGTGGCTACAGAGCTTCATACATGCTCGCAGAGACTTTCTTACGTGTCACTACATTTTGTTTGATCTGGCTGCTGAGGAAAAATGGGAACAGCAAGACACTTGGCTAAGCAGAATCGTGAGCGGCTCTGTTTAGAAGCAGGGGGGCGATCTTCCTCCGGTGTTCGTTCATTTTAACATAATTATATTTTATGTATAATAGAGCAATCATCTAACGCCACAATAACCACATTCCACTTGAAATACATTATTGATACGTAGTTCCCTTGTAAATGTAGAGCAATATCAAGTTGCATAGCCACAGTGATGGCTTTTACCGCTGGCAGTGCGGAATCAATATGAATCACTGTACCCGGAGGCATGAGGGGATCATAACACAGAAATTCAATCATATATTATTACTTTAAAAATGTAATACATTAGCTGAAGTGTATTGAGAGCTGACTGGCACGGTTATGTTGTGTAGAAAGGATATGCCACCTGTTAACAAGCTACCAACAAGAAATATACAGAGCCGCATTTGCTTGGTCTTGTAGTCCACATCCGAGATGGAGGTTACTTACCTACTACAACAAAATGTGCAAAATTGCTTAGCACACGTCACTGCCTTGTAAGCCAGTCCCTTTTGCAGCCTTAGAATGCAATTATAATCAGCGGATTACTGTGGATAATACATGTAACAAAGCGGCAGACATTTATATGGTTAGAAAGTTACTGCTGAAAATAATTACTAACCGGCATGGGATATGTTTATGCAGCTTGATGAGAGGTAGAAGATTTCATTTATTTGGGCTTCACCCTTGCATGTTCCATGTTCAAGGGGGTAGATATCACAGCAGTAGACAATGCCGCTGCTATGGAGCCTTTGGAGAGTTTTTTTTTTAAATGTATTATCTAGGACTATATTAGTTCTTAGGCCCATGGTAAATAAAATAATAGGTCATTCTACACAAGCACTGAGCAGTCACAGATCACTCCTGCCAGTGATTCTGCAGCTCCCGCTGACTTCACACCATCAGAGCAGCGGCTTCTCTTCTGCTCTGTTCTGCTGATGAAGCGTGACTGCCGATGTCATGCCGATTGACAGTCAGCTCTGCTTGGCCTAACTGCGAGGAGCTGGCTGTCAATCAGCAGGATATCAGCAGTCACGCTGTTGAGGTGGAGCAGCTGAGTCACCAGCAGGAGCGGACGATGACCACTCTGAGCAGATGACTGATAGAACAGGCAGGTAGTTGGCAACTACCTTCCTGTTAGGTTTAAGTAAAAAAAAAAAAAAAAAAGTCCAGAATAATTCCTTTAAGGTTAGGGTCAAGATCCCAATGTAATAGCTGACATATATAGTCTGCACAGGTTGAGTAATGATGACAAAAAAGTTGAGGGAACAAATGTGTCCAAGTCATGAAAATTAAATAGGAGGTCCCGGGACCTCCTGTTGCTGGAGATTAGAAGAGTGAAGAGCAAAAAAACACCCCCATTTATATCAGTGCTGCGAGGGGCCAATATCCTTTCTGTACTGACGAGTTTACACATCAGTCAACAAATTGCAAATGTGACTATCTGTGTGCAACTCAGTGCACTCTTACATCAGTTCTAGGAGCCATGTGCTATTAAAAATGCAATATGTACTAGTCTTGGCTGTTTTGCAGAGAGGGTGCTAGTTTTAAGTGCATTGGCCTGTGTGAAATATTACTCATGTATCCAGATACATTGACAGTGGAATGCACACTGATCAATGTTATTGGCAGCACAGCACTGGGGTCCTGGCTTCAAGCCCCACCAAGGACAACATCTGCAAGGAGTCTGTATGTTCTCCCCGTGTTTGTGTTGGTTTGCTCCTGGTTCTCCAGTTTCCTCCCACACTACAAATACATACTGATAGGGAATTTAGATAGTGAGCCCTAATGGGTACAGGGATAATAATGTCTGTAAAGCGCTGCGGAATATGATAGTGCTATATAAGCAAAACATTATAATAATCATAATTGTCTTGGTAGTGTTAAAGGCAGCCTGTCACCCCCAAAATGCATATCAAACCAGCTTTACAGTAATAAAGGAGACTTGGGTTCAGTGCTAGTATGATATTTGTTTTTGTATAGAGCCTGTTATAGGTATGGTTCCTGAGAAATTACCTTTACTGCAAATGATGGGTCACCATTGGTGTGGTGGAACACCATTACAACAACTCATCCTGTGTTGGGGTTTGCCCTGCTTCTGATTGACAGCATTAGCGCTGTGTTACATCAGCTGGCGTTAAGTGCGCACCAACGCTGCTTGTGCCCGTGCACATATTCCTCACTGGCTTCTCTCTGCTGACGCCACAGGTTACACCTGTAAGTGCATCACTGGGCACAGCTGGGTATAGGCAGCGTCGGTGCCCATGTGCATGGTTAAACTCGGCATTCTTTCAAAAGGCAAAGTTATAGTTGTTCTGTTTATTGTTCAACAATCCAAAAATTTGAGAGAGGTCATATCAGCTAAAAGGTCAAAAGATTGGATTGAAGGAGCAATGTAGAATAAAATGACGCAATGAATGTACTTTGATCTCCAACCTAACCTCGCATTGGGTGGAGAGACAGTCCTACCCATTGGGTGGTGCAGTGGCACTATGGCACCATACTGTACTGTGGGAGCATTGTGCACAATACTCTCTGCTACACGGTACCACTGCAACGAATGGTTCAGCTTTGTGTCCTGAAGCAAGTTTCCATGCCTAATGTCAGGTCAGTTTGAAAATAAAATGTAGGTACAATTTATCATCATTAAAAAAAATTTGTAAAATGATCAAACAACTAATTTTATAGTTTAGAAACTAATTTACTATTTATTTTTTATACTCTAGAATATAAACAAATCCTTTAAGGAGTAAGAGAAATGTGAGCTAAAATATCAATAAATAACTATGAAAGCAATTCAAAGCATAAAAAGAAAAAGAAGGTTAACAAAAACTGTTAACACTTTTCTCCTTTCTCGTACATAATCCATTTTCATTTGGGCACTAGCTCTCAGGTCCTGTGCTGATTCTATTGTATTGGATTGTGTCTCGGAGCTCTGCACGGTTCGTTGCCAGTTTGTGCCCATGAGACCCCTCACCTACCTGTAAATCAACAGGTCAGCAGCTGTAAGCGTTACTCCAATCAATACGTTCCTGCTGGCAAGCGCTGTACCTTAAGTAGAGTGACGCTGTGAGTGTATTGCCCTGTGCTTTTCTGCAGAGACTAAGCCATTAATGTTATAAAGGTTATTATATGGTCAACATTGCTAGAACATATACAGAAGCATAAATGAAGCTCTTGTTACCACAGGGCCTGGGTATACCTATAACCTCTGTGTTCCCTAAAGTGAAGGCCTTAGTATGGTTCTCTTAAGTAGTCATCAGTATAACACTACAGCCATTTGGCACACGTTCTGGCAAACTCTCCCAACACTAAAGGTACCTTCACACTAAACAACTTTCCAACGAGAACGACAACGATCCGTGACGTTGCAGCGTCCTGGATAGCGATCTCGTTGAGTTTGACACGCTGCAGCGATCTGGATCCCGCTGTTATATCGCTGGTCGGAGCTAGAAGTCCAGAACTTTATTTGGTCGCTAGATCGGCGTGTATCGTTGTGTTTGACAGCAAAAGCAACGATGTCAGCAATGTTTCTACATGGAGCGTGAACGATAAGTGAGTCGCCGTTACATCACAGGATCGCTCCTGCATTGTTCTGGAGCTGCTGTGTTTGACGTCTCTACAGCGACCTAACAGCAAAGCTCCAGCGATCTAGTTTAGGTCGGATCGTTGTCTATATCGCTGGAGCGTCGCTTAGTGTAACAGTACCTTTAACCTAAACCCATGCAACTGTATGCCAGGGGCTCAGGAAGTGAGGGGGCCCACTATCAACTCTAAAACAGGTGGGATTGTGCATGAGGATGAGCTACTAAACTGCAAAGAGCCCATATACAGGTCCTTCTCAAAAAATTAGCATATAGTGTTAAATTTCATTATTTACCATAATGTAATGATTACAATTAAACTTTCATATATTATAGATTCATTATCCACCTACTGAAATTTGTCAGGTCTTTTATTGTTTTAATACTGATGATTTTGGCCTACAACTCCTGATAACCCAAAAAACCTTACAGCCCGCACATGCTTTTGGACTCTTTGGAGGGGATCCAACAAGACATCACCTTTTTCAGAGAATACCTGACCAGTTATGAAGACTCCAGAAGGAAAGATAACATCAAAATTAGAGGAATACCAGAGTCGATTCAACCTACACAGTTAAAAAATTATATTTTGTCAATGATTTCCCACTTATTACCAAAAAACAAGGGAAAAAAACTGATCGAGGTGGTTTTCAGAATCCAAAGGCCACCATCTCTCTCCTCAAACATTCCATGTGACGTCATTGTATCCCTTCTCCCTACAGGGGTCAAAAACGATCTCCTCATGTTGACTAGAGATTCAAAGGTCCTCCCGTCTCCATACAGCAACTTATCCTTTTTTAAAGACCTATCAAAATCTACCCTACAAAGACGAAAATCTTTCTCCCACTCCACCCGGGAACTTATGCAGGCAGGAATCCGCTACCAGTGGACAAAGGCTTCTAACCTACGTGTGAAACTTGACTCAAAAGAATACATCCTGTCATCTCCGGAAGAAGGAAGGAACTTCCTAAAAAGAATGGGACTAACACTCCCTACAATTCCTTTCAATTCCTCCTCTCCAGACACAGTGAATGTATACCCTACTTGAAATAACTATATTTTCCGCTTGTTTTTTCTTACTGGATCAGAACTGGACATTGCCCTCCACCTGGTCCCTGGGTCACATTGATGATCCCGGTCCGGACAAGTTTTCAATTTATTTTTATTTTTTTATTTTATACTTCACTGAACTATACTGACCTTACTTTTCTTACCTTACGCATCACAATTTTTTCTTTCAGCATGAGAAATGGTTATTTAGCAACCTATTTGGTCTTTACATATTGTTGTATACTCATACGGTTTAAGCGGAAGTAATGCATAATTTTGACATTATAAGCAAAAGTATTCATATAGGATATTTAAATTTGGCTTCGCAAGCAAATGTATTTTCATTATCTTGTCATCGCATATATACTGACCTGACCTTACTTTTCTCACCTCACGTATCACAATTTTTACTTTCAGCAGGAGAAACGGTTATTTAGCAACCTATTTGGTCTTTACATATTATTGTATACTCATACGGTTTAAGCAGAAGTAATGCAGAATTTTGACATTCAAACATTGATGAAAACTTGTCTCCCCTATTTTCATAGGGGCTCTTTTTTTCCTATCCTCATATCCCTTCCCTTCCCCTCCTCCCCTTCCTTGTCTTACCTTCCCGGTTAAAAGTTAAAATCCCAATAAAGATATTTGAAAAAGATGCGAGCAGAACAGTTGAGAGGAAGGTCTTATCTGCCGCACAGATCAAAAAAATGGATGAAAATCAGATCGAGCAAACTCAAGAAAACAAAGATTAAACTTTTTTTTTTTTTTTAGTCTGAATGAGGCCTAACTGAACAAGATTCAACATCACTTGTTGTAGTCAAATGTGTAATGATTAGGAAGAATGGTGCACAGCTGATTCTTAATATTAAGTGACAAATCTACCCACTGGACCAGCAGGAATGGGTTACATGCAGTACCGGTGTGAGGATTATAATCTCATAAGTGCCAGAGACAATACATTAAATCAATGAATAAACTGTCACCGCCATCCATTGATACGGAAACGACAGTTTTCTAAAGAGAACACAATGTCCTGACTTGCAAGTAACCTTGAAAGACAAAAGGGCTCCATAATATTATTAATGTATTTTTCATGTGCAGTGTGCTGTTGACAGCCATAGATCATTATTAAAGAGTTACAAAACAAAAGCCCATTTTTCATTAGGAAAACAGCCTGAAGCAGAATGTGCTAATGGCTGCTATCTCTGCAAGGACCCGAATACACCTGGAGCCACCTGCGACTTGGACGCAGGCATCATATATTTTATATATTTTTTAAAATTTCTTGTATTCTTTACTGAAAATCGAATACGTGATTTCCTCAAACAAAAAAAATCATTATAATCATAGTTGTCTAAAGCGATACATACATCATAGGGTCTGTTAACCTGGACCAACCAGGGGCGCAATACAACCGCCAATCGGTAAACTAACTGGTCAGAAGGCTTTTAAATGCCTGTTTACAAACGCAGATCAGCGTAAATTATGAGCGCAGTCACTCAGTGCACATAGGCTACCATGTTCTCGGCAGCATTTTGCTCATTCATCTTGAGATAGGCAGCCTGTTTACGTGGCAAGATAATCCTGAACAGCACTCGTTCATGATCTTGCAGTGTAAATGGAGCTTTAAAGAGATAATCCAAGAATATAAAGTTCTGTGTGTTTTTTCTTTATAAAAAAAGCTCTACTCTTGCCCATGGACTATGCCTGGTATTGAAGTTCAGCCCTATTTAAGCTTAAGTGGGAGAGCTGCAAATACTAAACCAGTGGAAATGCTAAAGGGGTACCTATAATTGATGCAGAGACTGCAGTCACCCTCAGGCGCCAGAGCCTAAGGGGGGCCCAGATAAGGTACGGTATCTTTTATATGAGAAAACCAATACTGGTAACGATCTCCGACAGTATGGAGCTATGTTGTAGATTTTACATTGGGGCTTCAAGTTGCTCCACAAAGCACTTTGAAGTGCTACAATGCTGACCCTCATATCTTCATTTTTTTATATGGCCAATGTCAGGCTAAATTGAAAATGTTTATGGTGTACCAAGAGTGCACAAATATATGTAGAAGAGTGTTTGTTGTCCTGAACACATCTGCCAAAACTGTATTACAAAGCAGAGTTCTCAACACTCTCCAATACAGCTGTATACATTTCTGGGGGGGGGGGGGGGGGATGTCAGTCTATAGTGATCGTGTGAAATTATATTGCCATACGGTAGCAGATCATTGAAAGAGTAACACAGAATGTGTTTCCACATCCAACAGAATTCGATAAATCTTTTGTGGGATCAAATTTTTGTGGTCCATATTTGCAGCCCCATAGAAATGCATTGGGCCCAAAAAAACGGACCGAAAAAAACACGGCAAGTGTAAAACAAGCCTAAAAGGTGGACCAAGGCAATGGGAATTTATTTAACTTCTTCAACTGGTACTCTACTGCTGGCACCATGAGTGCTTCTTCTGATAATAACATCTCAAAAAACAGAGTACTGATGTGGTCACCAGACAAGGGTCTTGTAAATTGTTTTGCTCAACTATACAGCAGGGCCATAAAAGGTTGTCATGTCCAGCACCGAGCTCCTGAAATCAGCAACAGGTCTGGTTACTGCAACACTGCAAAAAGTTAATTATTCTGGGAGATACTTGAATATAGTTTTGCTTGGTCATTTATGTAATGCATGGAAGGCCAACTCTGACATTCCCAAAAAATAATTTATAGATCAGTGTTGAGGAACCCCAACTATTGCTTGATTAAAATGGAGAACACCAAAGCACCCAGGGTCAGAGAGTTTACAGCAGTGGGACCCTTCACCAAACAACCAGTTACCACCAATCCCTATATATAACATAACTTGCAAACTTGACACGACCCCTCCATGTCTGCAAAAAAAAAAAGAACCGTGTCAGCGTTGCTCTTCATTGGCTCCGAAGGGTCCTAAGCAGACCCCACTTTATAATGTGCATATGCATATGGGAAGAGGATGAACTGATCAGAAATCCTTTTTAAGTATCTTTAGAACAATTTCTGAACATCCCTAAGCCATATTGAGCCAAGTTGTCTACAAATTGGATACATATTGCTACCACTATTATTTAAAGTCAATTTTCTTTGATCTAAAGCCAATTTTCTAATTATGTAAAGCCTCAGTCTTATGATTAAAGGAAAAAGATTAAGTATAGAATTATTTTAACAAAAAAAACTTTAAATTCATAAAATTCTTAATCATTTACATCAGCTCATTATATAATTAAGCAAAACAATTATCTGCTCAGAGACAGATATTTTTAGAGAGGCATGAGGGTCTCCAAATAACAGACGCACACACTAGGCCACGGTCCAGGAAGTAAACTATGTACTAAACTTACCAATCTAAATAGGAATTTTTTTTTCTGCAGTAAAAAGAAAAATGTTTGATCTGCAACCTTGACCAAAACATTTTTAGCAGATCAAATGTTAAATGTAACCACAAATACCCGGCTAAGCATGCTGGTGCTCTACAATTAAAGTATATTTCTACACATCAAAGGGGTTTTCACTTTCAAAGCATTTAGGGTACACTTTTCTTATACACTTGATATAAACAGAGCAGGTGATCACCCATCCGATGGTCAAGCGCTGGCTCTCTGCTACTGATCCCGTCTCAGTCATTTGGCAGCAGCAATAAATGCACGTTGACAGCTCACATAACACGGCAGCCAATAACAGAGCTCGGTGGCTCGTGCCATCTATGTCAGCAGAGCTACCAACAGTAACATTTACATTGTTCCTAGCTGCACATTGTGTCATAGTAACATAGCTATTAAGTTAAAGATAAAATTCCTTCCCGACTCCACATACGGCAATCAGACTAGTTCCCTGGATCAACGCCCTATCATGGCATCTAGTATATATAACCTGTAACATTATACTTTTCAAGAAAGGTATCCTGTCCCCTCTTAAATTTAAGTAATGAATCACTCATTACAACATCATACGGCAGAGAGTTCCATAGTCTCACTGCTCTTACAGTAAAGAATCCGCGTCTGTTATTATGCTTAAACCTTTTTTCCTCCAGACGCAGAGGATGCCCCCTTGTCCCTGTCTCAGGTCTATGCTTAAAAAGATCATCAGAAAGGTCTTTGTACTGTCCCCTCATATATTTATACATTAAAATAAGATCACCCCTTAAGGTACCGTTACACTAAACGACTTACCAACGATCACGACCAGCGATGCGATCGTTGGTAAGTCGTTGTGTGGTCGCTGGGGAGCTGTCAAACAGACAGCGACCAACGATCAGGGGAACGACTTTGGCATCGTTGAAACTGTCTTCAACTATGCCGAAGTCCCCCTGCAGCACCCGGGTAACCAGGGTAAACATCGGGTTACTAAGTGCAGGGCCGCACTTAGTAACCCGATATTTACCCTGGTTACCATTGTAAAAGTAAAAAAAAACTACATACTCACCTTCTGATGTCTGTCACGTCCCCCGCCGGCGGCTTCCCTGCACTGAATGTGTTCGCGCCGGCCGGCCGTAAAGCAGAGCACAGCGGTGACGTCACCGCTGTGCTCTGCTTTACTGCCGGCCAGCGCTGACACATTCAGTGCAGGTTAGCCGCCGGCGGGGGATGTGACAGACATCAGAAGGTGAGTATGTAGTGTTTTTTTTTTACTTTTACAATGGTAACCAGGGTAAATATCGGGTTACTAAGTGCGGCCCTGTGCTTAGTAACCCGATATTTACCCTGGTTACAAGTGAACACATCGCTGGATCGGTGTCACACACACCGATCCAGCGATGACAGCGGGTGATCTGACGACGAAATAAAGTTCTGGACTCGTAGCTCCGACCAGCGATATCACGCAGGATCCAGATCGCTGCTGCGTGTCAAACACAACGAGATCGCTATCCAGGACGCTGCAACGTCACGGATCGTCGTCGTTCTCGCTGCAAAGTCGCTTAGTGTGAAGGTACCTTAAGTCTTCGTTTTTCCAAACTAAACAACCCCAAGTGTAATAAACTATCTTGGTATTGCAGAACCCCCAGTCCTCTAATAACCTTGGTCGCTCTTCTCTGCACCCGCTCTAGTTCAGCTATGTCTTTCTTATACACCGGAGACCAGAACTGTACACAGTATTCTAAGTTTGGTCGAACTAGTGACTTGTATAGAGGTAAAATTATGTTCTCCTCATTAACATCTATGCTTCTTTTATTGCATCCCATTATTGTATTTGCCTTTGTAGCAGCTGCCTGACACTGGCTACTGAATATGAGTTTGTCATCCACCTATACACCCAGGTCTTTTTCATTGACTGTTTTGCCCAGTATATTATAATTAGGGCTCATACTCAGTTGTGCAAAACTCGGATGAGTCTCGCATGTTAATACCCGGCGCTGCTACCGGCACTCAGATTGAGCGTGCGGCCGCATAGGAATACATGCAGCCGCACGCTCCGCTCCTCTGTGGCGGGTATTGCCGTGAAAGACTCATCTGAGTTTCACGCAAGTGAGTATGAGCCCTTAAGCACATAGTTATACATCTTATTACTTCTACCCAAGTGCATGACCTTACATTTATTCCCATTAAAGCTCATTTGCCATTTATCAGCCCAAGCTTCTAGTTTACATAAATCAGCCTGTAATATAAAATTGTCCTCCTCTGTGTTTATTACCCTGCAGAGTTTAGTGTCATCTGCAAATATTGAAATTCTGCTCTGTATGCCCCCTACAAGGTCATTAATAAATATGTTAAAAAGAAGAGGGCACACCCTCATGGTGCAATTTGTGTGGGGTGCTGATGAATTATGATGACAGCCGGGGGCCTACTGAAGGTCCTTTGTTGTCACCTTCTTCGTGTGCCTAAAAATATAAAGAAATGCAAGCTAAATTAAAAAAAGCATATTTGCTATTGCAGCAACAAAAAGTCTGATCAAAAGGTAAGATTAATTATACCATACAGTAATCATTTAAAAAAAAAAAAAAGATAAAAAGAAAGCTAAAACCAATATAAAAAAAAATGATGAAATGTGTATGTACTCCAAAATTGTACCAATAAAAATTGCACCTGCAAAAAACAGTCTTTAGACAACTCTACTTGAAGCTTGATATCGTCTTAATCGCACTGAAGAATTACGTTGCTGGGTCGTTTTAACCACACACTGAATGCAATAAAAACAACACCAAAAAAACAAACGTGGAAATAGGGGAGGGGTTATTTTTCCATTTCACCACATTAAAAAAAATTTGCTATATGTTACTTGGAAGAAAAATAAAAATAAAAGTAAAAAAGTCCCCATCATGACGAAATCCAAGTCCTGATTAGTTGATGTGGGCAATGAAGAGATAATAAATGGAGCCCATCACCTTTCATTCACGCTGCAGGTGATCGGGGCTCTGCCAGGGTTGCCCACAATACAGTCAGTATTTGTAATAAAGTGGAAGCATTCATGTTTTTTTGTTTTTTTAAATGGGGAATTTTGAAGGAATATTTAAATATTTTACTTAATTTTTGGCTTTACAATTCAACCTAAAGTTTAACTGTCTAAGCTTTTCTTTTTATTCGGCAAGCATATAACATACAAAGTTTCACAAGTTTGGGACTTGCCCAAAATGTTTTTCACCTGTAAAAAAACAGAAAAATACCTAAGTTTATGCATATTTTAGTTTACCTTGGTGTATGATTTTTTTCCTTCCACAAAAGTTGCCTTTAATGTGACACAATGCTCGTTCCTACAGTGGCACAAGCAAACAATGTCACTTTACAGTCAAATTTTACAAATCAAAACTGTCTCATAACCTTTTGAGCAATCAGCGTGCCAAGCTTAAGACCAGGGCTGTGAACTCAGGGCCCCCAAGAAAAGCAGAGACCTATGTACATAACATCCTTATGCAGCTGAGCCAATTACTCAGTAAAAGCTGGAAGGTAATGAGCTGAACTACAAAACTTGACTGAAATGTCTGAAAACGAAAACCTGCAGTGTTCCCAGTGACTCATCAGTGGCGTCTTCTGAAATATTTTAAAGCCTGGCATAAAGGCACAGTAAGTCACACTAACCAATTGTTCACACCAGAGTGCCAGCATCACATGGAAAACTCGGAGTTTAAATAAAAAATAAAAGCATATAATGGTAGAAAGGAACAAAAAATACATAAACTATTCCATACATCAAATACAGTGGCTTTTATGTCTGCTGCTTCAAAAATCTTCAGAAGTGTTCAAAGACGTGAAAACAAAAAGCTGTCACTTTCCTCAAAGCAATGGGCTTGATATGAGATTCATAGGTTGGATTGGAAGAGCGGAAGAACGATAGAACCACCAGGAAGAGACAGGACCCTCTGACTTAAAATGGATTTCTCAACAGCCGCGCTAGAAGCAAAAAAGTATTTTTTCCCCCAAGGCAAGCTCTTAAAACTCAGCAATAAACACATGATCTGCATTAACAAGATAGTGGGAAATATAAATATAAACTTATAACTTGTGTTTCAGATGTTTATTTATTTTGGAGGGGTGAGCGGGGTTAAATAGGTTGGTATTTAGACACCCTGGACAATTGTTGACTGACATGTTGTGTGACTGGTAAGGCCATGGCGCTGTAATGGAATTTATTCCATAGTGCTTTACATGTGAAAGTGTATACATGATAAAAAAACAAGTACACTAATCTTGAACAAATCAAGTCACCGACTGGTACAGGTGGAGAGAGGACCCTGCCCGCGATGGTTCACAGTCTACAAGGGATGGGTGAGGACACAGTGGGTGAGGGTAGAGCTCGTCAGGTAGCCAATGGTGGAACGATGGTTACTGTAGGTTGTAGGCTTGTCGGAAGAGGTAGGTCTTCAGGTTCCTTTTGAAAGTTTCCACTGTAGGCGAGAGTCTGCTATGTTGGGCTAGAGAGTTCCAGAGTAGGGGCAATTAACAGGAAAAATCTTGTTTGCGATTGTGGGAGGAAAACATAAGAGGAGTAGAAAAGGAGGATCTTGCGGGGAACGAAGGTTTGCACGCAGGTAAATACCAGGAGACTAGGTCAAAGATGTATGTAGGAGACAGGTTGTGAATGGCTTTCTATGTCATGGTTAGGGTTTGGAACTGGAGTCTATCAATCCTGGCTCCCCACTGCCCAGAGAGAAGAGGCCAGGGAATAGCGGCAGGACAGGTGGATTACTTGGGCAGCAGAGGTTAGGATAGATGAGAGGGGTATGAGGTAGTTGACGAGTGAGATGGGAGCATGAAGAAATATATGCACTTACGCGCCTTGGAATGCTATTAATGAGGGCAATAATGGACACCTAGGAAAAGGAGTTGCCAGCAGCAGATTTTGATGGTTTGCATGCTTATATACATATACGGCGGCAGAACATTCCTCAGAAGAAAATTAATAACCTCATTGATAGCAGCCAAGGCATGCAAGTTCAGGAATTTCTGCGTGTGGATCTCATACTCCATATAGATTAAATAAAGATGCTTTGAAAAATTTGATAATGTTGTGCAAATGATGAAGAAATTTTAATATGTCTATTGATGCTGCGATTTCCATAATTACACAACTTCCCTTTCTTAGTGTCGCGATTAAAAAGTATGTCTACCGTGTGAACTTTACAACATATTTTCATGTTACACCCACAAACTTAAATGTTTATTTGGATTGAATGTGATATACCAACACAAAGTAGCAAATGTTTGTGAATTGTTTCTACCTCAAGTTTTGTGTTTAGCTTAAAAAGTTCTACTTTAGTCTCATCTGACCAGAGCACCTTCTTCTACATGCTAGCTGTGTCGCCCACACAGCTTTTTTCAAACTGAAAGGAGAGATTCTTTTGGCTTGCTGTCAAAAAATGACTTTCTTCAAAAAATGACTTTCTTCTTACCATTTTTCCATAAAGGTCACAATATGACTAAGGTCATGTTCACGCGTTCAGTATTTGGTTAGTGTTTTTACATGAGTATTTGTAAGCCAAAATCAGGAGTGGAAAAAATCACAATAAAAGTATAATAGAAACTTGTGCACAACATTTTTCATCCACTCCTGGCTTTGGCTTCCAAGTAGTGATGTAAAATTTTGACCAAATACTTAACGTGTGAACGTGGTTTAATAGTTGTCCTGTGGACACAGTTTCCCACCTGAGCTGTGGATCTCTGCAGTGCCTCTAGAGCAGTGATTTTCAACCAGTGTTCCGCGGCACACTAGTGTGCCGCGACACATGGTCAGGTGTGCCGCGGGGAAAGTTCCCCAAACTATGGTGCCCCCTCCTTTCTGCCCCGATCTCCTGTCCGCTCCCCTCCTCCCTCCTGTCCGCTCCCCCGGTCCTCCGATCCCCCCCCCCCGTGTTCCGATCCCACCCCCCCATACTTACCTAGCTCCGATGTCCCTCCCGGTGTCCGGCCGTCTTCTCCATGGGCGCTGCCATCTTGGAAAATGGCGGGCGCATGTGCAGTGCGCCCGCCGAATCTGCCGGCCAGCAGATTCGTTCCTATACATTTTGGTCTCTGTGATAAGTTCTATCACAGCGATCAAAATAAAAAAAATAGTAAATAAACCCCCCCCCTTTATCACCCCCATAGGTAGGGACAATAATAAAATACAGAAAATATAATTATTTTTGTTTTTCCATTAGGGTTAGGGGTAGGGTTAGGGGTAGGGTTAGGGTTAGGGGTAGGGTTAGGGGTAGGGTTAGGGGTAGGGTTAGGGTTAGGGGTAGGGTTAGGGGTAGGGTTAGGGGTAGGGTTAGGGGTAGGGTTAGGGGTAGGGTTAGGGGTAGGGTTAGGGGTAGGGTTAGGGGTAGGGTTAGGGGTAGGGTTGCACTTAGGGTTGCACTTAGGGTTGCACTTAGGGCTAGGGTTGCACTTAGGGCTAGGGTTGCACTTAGGGCTAGGGTTGCACTTAGGGCTAGGGTTGCACTTAGGGCTAGGGTTGCACTTAGGGCTAGGGTTGCACTTAGGGCTAGGGTTGCACTTAGGGCTAGGGTTGCACTTAGGGCTAGGGTTGCACTTAGGGCTAGGGTTGCACTTAGGGCTAGGGTTGCACTTAGGGCTAGGGTTGCACTTAGGGCTAGGGTTGCACTTAGGGCTAGGGTTGCACTTAGGGCTAGGGTTAGAATTAGGGTTAGGGTTAGAATTAGGGTTAGAATTAGGGTTGCAATTAGGGTTAGGGTTGGAATTAGGGTTAGAATTAGGCTATGTGCACACGGTGTGGATTTGGCTGCGGATCCGCAGCAGATTGGTCGCTGCGGATTCGTATCAGTTTTCCATCACGTTTACAGTACCACGTAAATCTATGGAAAACCAAATCCGCTGTGAACATGGTGCGGAAAATACAGCGCGGAAACGCTGTAAATTCACACTGAGTGAGTATAAATACATTTAGAATCTATATTATTAACTATATGTAGAATATGTACTGTTTTAGTGTCATTTTGTGCCATTTTGGTTGGTGGTGTGCCCCGGGATTTTTTAAGTATAAAAAGTGTGCCGAGGCTCAAAAAAGGTTGAAAATCACTGCTCTAGAGTGATCATGGGCCTCTTGGCTGCTTCTCTAATTAGTGCTCTCCTCGCTTAGGTTGTCAGTTTAGGTTTTAGTTGAGAAATTCTCCTTCCATTTTTGGATGATGGATTGAATGGCGCAATGTGAGCTGTTCAGAGCTTTGGCCATTTTCTTTTCCATATTATATTTTTCTCTCCAACTTTATCCCTGACCTGTCTGGTGTGTTGGTTTTCATGATACCGTTTGATCCCTAATGTCAAACAAATCTCTGAAACCTTCACAGAACAGCTGTAGTTATACTGAATATTCTACACACAGGTGGCTCAGTTTACTCATTATGTGACTTCTGAAGGCAATTGGTCACTCAGGATTTTTTCTTTCCTAGGGGTATCAGACTACAGGGAGCTGAATACAAATGCACGTCACAATTATAGATTAATACTTTAAAAATAATTAGAAAATATGTATCATTTCCTTTACATTAACAAGTCAACACAAGGTTTTAAGTATTTATCTCAAAATCCCAATAAAATGCATTTACACTTGTGAGACTTTAAGGCCATGTGCACACGTTCAGTATTTTTCGCATTTTTTCGCTATAAAAACGTGATAAAAACACGAAAAAAACGCTAACATATGCCTCCTATTATTTACAGTGTATTCCGCATTTTTTTGCAAATGTAGCCTTTTTTTCCGCGAAAAAATCGCATCGCGGAAAAAAAAGCAACATGTTCATTAAAATGCGGAATTGCGGGGATTCCGCACACCTAGGAGTGCATTGATCTGCTTACTTCCCGCACGGGGCTGTGCACACCATGCGGGAAGTAAGCAGATTATGTGCGGTTGGTACCCATGGTGGAGGAGAGGAGGACTGGGCACCATATAATTGGTAAAAAAAAAAGATTTAAAATAAAAAATAGTGATATACTCACCTTCGATGCCCCCCGCAGTCTTCCCGCCTCTCCGGTGCATGCTGCCGCTTCGGTTTCTATAGCTGGTGTGCGGTGAAGGACCTGCGATTGGTCGCGAGACCGGTCATGTGACCGCTCACGTGACCGCGACGTAATGGAAGGTCCTGAACCACACCGGCATCTATAGGAACGGACGCCGCTGAGGATATCCGCTGTCTGCAGGTGAGTATAAGCATTTTTTTTTTTTTTTTTTATTATTTTTAAACATTCTATCTTTTACTATTGATGCTGCATAGGCAGCATCTATAGTAAAAAGTTGGTCACACTTGTCAAACATGACAAATGTTTGACAAGTGTGACCAACCTGTCAGTCAGTTTTCCAAGCAATGCTACAGATCGCTTGGAAAACTTTAGCATTCTGCAAGATAATTACGCTTGCAGAATGCTAAAAAAAACCGCGAAAAAACCGGGAAAAAAACGCAAAAAAAAAATGCGGATTTCTTGCAGAAAATTTCCAGTTTTCTTCAGGAAATTTATGCAAGAAATCCGGACGTGTGCACATACCCTAAATGAGAAAAATGTGAAAGTTCACGGGGTATGAATACTTTTTCAAGGCAATGTATTTTACATATACTAAATGGTGAGAAGATCATGATAGCCATAAAAATCCATCAACCAATACTTCAGCAATTATATTTGTTTAGGTGTAAAGTGGCTTAGATGCACTGCATCTCCCTATGTTCCTAAACAGAATAGTATAAAGGCAACCTGCCAAAATGTAGCCTAAACATCTACAGTACAGAAATAAGCAAGCATAATGATACTGCATTATGTAATATCTGTTCCATTAGTTAAAGTAACCAACATGAGAAAACAGAGTACCGGGGTAGAGTGTACATGTGCTGGCCCACCAGCCCTAACGTACGTTTCCCCAAGGCTTCATCAGGGGGCGTGTATGAACAAGGAGCATGGTTTGGGTTTTTATAATGAGTTTAATAGATGAATGACCAAAGGGAACTACAATGCCAAAATGTACTAGAGCCAGGGGCGTAACTACCGCGGTCGCAGGGGTCGCAATTGCGACGGGGCCCGCAGTGCTTAGGGGCCCACCCAGTCCAGCAGACTGGGCGGGCTCCTAAGAACTCTAAGCTACAAAATGGGCCGCCGGCCCTTTAAATAACTCTTCCTTACAGGCCCTGCTGCGCGTGCACTCGCGATCACGGGTGGGACTGCACTTGACCCGCAGCAGAGCCCCTCCACCGCAGAGAGCCGCACACCACTACTATAGCTGCCACTGCTCTGTGCGCACAGGACCTGTGATGAGGTCACAGGAGGGGAGGAGTTGGAGTCACATGATCAAGGGCTTCCGTGTAGTGCAGGACAGTAGTGCAGTGCTGTTTGTCATCGTGCTGGAGGAGGGTGAGCTTTTGTGTGAAGTCAGGAGGGGTTTGGGTGGATGTAGCAGAGCAGTGTGTGTATGAGGTGTACAGAGCGGAGCCGTGTGTGTATGAGGTGTACGGAGCGGAGCCGGGTGTGTATGAGGTGTACGGAGCAGAGCTGGGTGTGCATGAGGTGTACGGAGCAGAGCTGGGTGTGTATGAGGTGTACGGAGCGGAGCCGGGTGTGTATGAGGTGTATGGAGCAGAGCCGGGTGTGTATGAGGTGTACGGAGCAGAGCCGGGTGTGCATGAGGTGTACGGAGCAGAGCTGGGTGTGCATGAGGTGTACGGAGCGGAGCCGGGTGTGTACGAGGTGTACGGAGCGGAGCCGTGTGTGTACGAGGTGTACGGAGCGGAGTCGGGGGTGTACGAGGTGTCGCATCTCTGCTTCAGGAAAATGGCCGCCGCGATCTCCATCTGGGCACGCGCGGCATCCTGCGGCCATTTTCCTGAAGCCGCGGCCAGCAGAGCGCCGCTTCTGCGCACGCGCGGCCAAAGGAAGATGGCCGCCCCACCGATCACCAATGAAATGTCGCACATCACGCTATTTTCACTCCCCTGTGCAGTGGATTCGGGACCTTGGGCATGCGCACACCACTACGCCACCAACGGAAAACTAAGCAAGATCTGGGGGAAGACACCACGCCCATCTGACCAGACCAGCCTGATTGACAGGCGAAAACGACTACTTTGGTAACGTATTTCGGCAGCATAGGTGGGGAATCGGGGTCCACAAAATACACTATTGCAATGCACAGCTCAGGCCCTATTTAACAGTATTTTTATCTCATACGGAAAAAACGGGGTGACAGGTTCCCTTTAAGAGAAAGCCAAAATAACCCCGGGACAGAAGGAGAGAGCAGGGGGGAGGTGCGGGACAGAGCCGCTTTAGGCTAGTTTCACACTAGCGTTAACTGCAATACGTCGCAAATGCGTCGTTTTGCCGAAAATACGCATCCAGCAAAAGTTCTTGCTGGATACGTTTTTTCGTCATAGACTAACATTAGCGACGCATTTGCGACGCATTGCCAAACGTCGCGTCCGTTTTGCGACGCTTGGGCGTGTGGTAGCGGACCGTCGGGAGAAAAAAACCTTACATGTAACGTTTTTTGCTCCCGACGGTCCACTTTTTCCGACCGCGCATGCGCGGCCGGGACTCCGCCCCCACCTCCCCGCACTTCCCCGCACCTCACAATGGGGCAGCGGATGCGTGGGAAAAATGCATCCGCTGCCCCCGTTGTGCGGCGGAGACCACACAAGCGTCGGGAACGTCGGCCCGACGCACAGCGACGGGTTGTTCCCGACGCTAGTGTGAAACTAGCCTTAGTCGCTAGTGTGAAACTAGCCTTAGTCAGGAGAAGCTGAGGAGCTGCAGCCGGTTTACATCAGCCACCCCTGTACCAGAGAGGAGATTGTGAGTTGTGTATATGAGCTGGTATCTCTGGTGTGTGTGTGTGTGTGTGTGTGTGTGTGTGTGGTATCTGTAGTGTGTGTGTGTGATAACTGTAGTATGTGTGTGATATCTGTAGTATGATGTGTGTGTGTGTGATATCTGTAGTGTGTGTATGTGTGTGTGTGTGATATCTGTAGTGTGTGTATGTGTGTGTGTGTGTGTGTGATATCTGTAGTGTGTGTGTGTGTGTGTGTGTGTTATCTGTAGTGTGTGTGTGTGTGATATCTGTAGTATGATGTGTGTGTGTGTGATATCTGTAGTATGTCTGTGTGTGTGTGATATCTGTAGTGCGTGTGTGTGATAACTGTAGTATGTGTGTGATATCTGTAATATGATGTGTGTGTGATATCTGTAGTGTGTGTAATAACGTGTGTGTGTGTGTGTGTGTGTGTGTGTGTGAGATATCTGTAGTATGATGTGTGTGTGTGATATCTGTAGTGTGTGTGTGTGATATCTGTAGTATGTGTGTGTGAGGCAGCGGCGTAACTACTACGGTCGCAGCTGCAAGCGGCTCTGGCAGGTCAGGGGGCCGTGAGTCCCCTTGAGCCTGTCTCCCTTATGCTTGTGTCCCCATGTGCCAGTCTCCCTTGCCCATTAGTCCCTGTGTGTCCCCATGTGCCTGTCTCCTATGTCCCCTTGTGCTTGTGTCAGTCTCCTTTGTCCCCTTGTGCTTGTGTCAGTCTCCTTTGCCCACTAGTCCCTGTGTGTCAGTCTCCCTTTCCCACTTGTCCCTGTGTGTCCCCTTGTGCTTGTATCCCTTGTCCCCTTGTGTCAGTCTCTTGCTCACTAGTCCCTATGTGTCCCCTTGTGCCTGTCTCCCTTGTCCCCTTGTGCTTGTCCCTTGTCCCCGTGTGTCAGTCTCCATTGCCCACTAGTCCCCTTGTATCAGTCTCCCTTGCCCACTATTCCCCGTGTGTCAGTCTCCCTTGCCCACTAGTCCGTGTCCCCGTGTGCCAGTCTCTCTTGTCCACTAGTCCCCGTGTGCCCTTTGTGTCAGTCTCCCTTGCCCACTTGTGTCAGTCTCCCTCGCCCACTAGACCCCTTGTATCCTTCTCCCCTGCCTCCTAGCCCCCATGTGTCCCCTAGTGCCTGTCTTCCTTGCCCCCTTGTTCCCTCTCCTCTGCCCCCTCGTCACCATTTGCTCGTGTCTTTGTCACTGCCCCTGTATGGAGGGGCTGCATTATACTATGAGGGGGGCTGCATTGTATTCTATGGGGCTTACATTGAATTTTATGGCGGGGGGGGCCCCATTTGGAAGTTCGCACCGGGGCCCATAACTTTGTAGTTACGCCACTGACTAGAGCCAATGGTGTCATTGTATCTATCTTTTATTCCTAAGAACCAATAGAATAAGACAGTACAAAGATGAATTACCAGTATTACCAATAAAAATCAAGACAGAATAGGCAGAAGAAGGAAAGGACCTTATACTTAATGAACTAAACGGCAGGACCTACGAGATACACTAATCAGAGGCAGGGGTGTGTGTGCCAAAACTAACCACATGATCGGCTAAAAGAAAGAAAGGACCTTAAACATGATGAACTAAACGGCAGGACCTGCGAGTTGCACCAGAGGCAGGGGGTGTGTACCGACAATAACCACATGATTAGCACATACACAGCTGCCCTCACCGCTCTAAGAAAGGAGCTTTTGCCCACCGGGACCAAGAATGAGAGCACCCGTGGTAACCAAGGAAGCCAAAGAGCACAGCCAAAACTCAGAGAAGAAGTAACCATATGACCATGCTCCTTGTTCATACACGCCCCCTTACGAAGCCTTGGGTGAAATGTGCGTTGGGGCTGGTGGGCCAGCACATGTACACTCTACCCCGGTACATTCACATACCATCTTTGATCTAAGTATTAGACTTTGAACAGTCTTTTAGCTAAAAATTGTTTCGCAATAGTCATTGTTTCCCTTTTTCTTTGATTAGAGGTATCTTGTTAGGCCATAATGTTGATAGGCCCTGCTGTAAATATACATATGAAAAAATTCTCTGCTAAGTTTATTTACATGTGGAGCACCCCCATGGGGCCGTGGGGTACTCGGTAGTGGGTCCTTCGGTTCACAGGGGGATGTCACGGTGGCTGACCCGGTCCGTGGCCCTGGGACGTCCGTGTAAAAGGGGAAAGTTCTTTAAAGGGGAAATGTTTGTGACGCCACCTGTGGTATTCGGTCAGGGTGACCGGCGCTGCTTTAAGGGGTCCGCTGGGGTGATGTTATGGCAGCTAGATAGTATACCTTCCCACAGGTGACGGGTATCCCCAGGGCTTCCCTGTGTGTAGATGGTGGATGGTGAGAGGCACAGAGAAGAATGAAGACACAATGTTGAAGTCTCTTTACCTTTACTGAAGGTTTCAGCATCCACAGTCCAGAGCACCAGATCACAGGACAGTCAGAGTCCGGCCGGTTTGAAGGCAAGTCCAGAGTCCCCTTGTCCGGGTAGAAATCAGTAGCCTTCCTCTAGCGCCATGGTGTTGTAGTCCCTTAGTGCTAAGCTTCTCATAAGGTCCTCACAGATGTTATAGAGGTTATGTCTCTCTCTTTGTCCCCCAGATGGATAGGACAAACCCCTATGACCGGTGGCTTGAGGCATTTTACAGGGACTCTATCATGCCCCAGCCTCTAAGGGGTGCCACCTTGCCCCCTGGGTGTAGGGGTGGACAGGTAATGTGAAATTAGCTGTCCTGCCAGTCTCTGGAGCAAGGCATAAAGGATCGTTGCTCCCTAGGTGTTCTGGCTACCGGGATCCTGCGCCTCAGAAGTAGGCAGCCTGTGTAGGGCTGTTCCCCTCCTGGAATCCACTCCTTTACTACGATTTCTTCACCCTCTCTACAATACAGTTCTTCAGTGTCTTTCTAGAAGCTGCAGCTCTCAGGGCATGCACAGCTCCGTGTCCTTCTGTCTCGATCTCTGACAGGATCCCACCCCTGTCAGGGACCAACTACCTGAGCGAAGCTCAGCCAGCAACTCACTAACTTCCTCCCCAGGCAACCAGTTTTACCTACAGTAAGTGTGAAGAGTGCCCTAATAAATAGGAGCAGAGCTCCCCCTGGTGGCCTGGAGTGCGAAATGTGTTGCATGTTTGTGATACCTGGATGCAGTTGTCCTTCTTTGCCTCCAAATGTAATATCACTCTCCCCTAGAGGAAAATGACATTACTGCAACGACCAGGACCCTGGAGCGCTGCACTTGCTGGCACCACTTTTTTCAGGAGTGCTCTGTTTGTGTTTTATTTATGTTTGTTCAGTCATATTATTCTTATAAAAATATTGAAATAAAATGTTATTTTTTATGAGACCTATTTTGCACTCAGTTTTCTCATGTTGGTCTGCTGATTCACTTTAGTGTGTCTCTTGAAAAAAGGTTGTTCTAGTTTGTCTTTTGGTGGTATCCATTAGTTAAAGTGTATATATATATATATATATATATATATATATATATATATATATATATATATATATATATATATATATATATATATATACTAGATGGTGGCAAGGTTCTAACGCATCGGGTATTCTAGAATATGTATGTATGTATATAGCAGATAGCAGCCACATAGTATATAGTTACATAGTTACATAGTTATTAAGGTTGAAGGAAGACTTTAAGTCCATCTAGTTCAACCTATAGCCTAACCTAACATGCCCTAAGGGTACCGTCTCACAGTTGCACTTTTGTCGCTACGACCCGTGACGTTCCAGCGATATCCATACGATATCGCAGTGTCTGACACACAGCAGCGATCAGGGACCCTGCTGAGAATCGTACGTCGTAGCAGATCGTTTGGAACTTTATTTCGTCGCTGGATCTCCCGCTGTCATCGCTGGATCGGTGTGTGTGACACCGATCCAGCGATGCGTTCGCTTGTAACCGGGTAAACATCGGGTTACTAAGCGCAGGGCCGCGCTTAGTAACCCGATGTTTACCCCGGTTACCATCGTAAATGTAAAAAAAAAAAAACCGTACATACTCACATTCCGGTGTCCGTCAGGTCCCTAGCCGTCCGCTTCCCGCACTGACTGACTGCCGGCCGGAAAGTAAAAGCAGAGCACAGCGGTGACGTCACCGGAATGTGAGTATGTACGGTTTGGGGTTTTTTACATTTACGATGGTAACCAGGGTAAACATCGGGTTACTAAGCACGGCCCTACGCTTAGTAACCCGATGTTTACCCTGGTTACCCGGGGACTTCGGCATCGTTGGTCGCTGGAGAGCTGTCTGTGTGACAGCTCCCCAGCGACCACACAACGACTTACCAACGATCACGGCCAGGTCGTATCGCTGGTCGTGATCGTTGGTAAATCGTTTTGTGTAACGGTACCCTAACATGTTGATCCAGAGGAAGGCAAAAAAAAAACATGTGGCAAAGAGTAAGCTCCACATTGGGGAAAAAAATTCCTTCCCGACTCCACATACGGCAGTCAGACTAGTTCCCTGGATCAACGCCTTATCAAGGAATCTAGTGTATATACCCTGTAACATTATACTTTTCAAGAAAGTCATCCAGTCCCCTCTTAAATTTAAGTAATGAATCACTCATTACAACATCATACGGCAGAGAGTTCCATAGTCTCACTGCTCTTACAGTAAAGAATCCGCATCTGTTATTATGATTAAACCTTCTTTCCTCCAGATGTAGAGGATGCCCCCTTGTCCCTGTCTCAGGTCTATGATTAAAAAGATCATCAGAAAGGTCTTTGTACTGTCCCCTCATATATTTATACATTAAAATAAGATCACCCCTTAGTCTTCATTTTTCCAAACTAAACAGCCCCAAGTGTAATAACCTATCTTGGTATTGCAGACCCCCCAGTCCTCTAATAACCTTGGTCGCTCTTCTCTGCACCCGCTCTAGTTCAGCTAGAGTATATAGGAGCCATGTAGTATACAGCAGACATATACTACGTGGCCTGTGCTATATACTATTTGCCTGCTATATACATACATACATATTGTAGAATACCTGCTGCGTTAATACAGGCCACACAGTATATAACAGTGGCCACACAGTATATAGCACAGCCCATGTACTATATAACACAGCCCATGCAGTATATAGCAGCCACGCAGTACATAGCACAGCCCCCGCAGTATATAACACTGGCCACGTAATATATAGCACAGCCCATGCAGTATATAGCAGCCACTCAGTATATAGCACAGCCCCCGCAGTATATAACACTGGCCACGTAATATATAACACAGCCCACGCAGTACATAGCAGCCACACAGTACACAGCACAGCCCCCGCAATATATAACACTGGCCACGTAATATATAGTAGAGCCCACGCAGTATATAGCAGCCACACAGTATATAGCACAGCCCCCACAGTATATAACACTGGCCCGGTAATATATAACAGCCCATGCAGTATATAGCAGCCACGCAGTATATAACATAGCCACGTTAGTATATAGCACAGAGCTGTAGTATATAACAGAGCCCACGTATTATATAGCAATGTGGGCACTATATGCGTGGTTAAAAAAGACAAAATAAAAAATAAACATATACTCACCTTCCGAAGGCCCTTTGAAGTCCTGGCGCTGGTGTGCAGTGCACGCGGCAGTTTCTGGTCCCAGGGTTGGTATGCGCACGCACAGGACCTGTGATGACGTCGCAGTCACATGACCATGACGTCATGGAAGGTTCTTCTCGCATAGCATCCTTGGCACCGGAACCTGCCGTTTTCACTGGCGAGGACGGCGCGACGTCAGAGGGTGAGAATAACCTTTTTTTATTATTCTTATTTGTAACATTAGATCTGTTTACCATTGATGCTGCATACGCAGCATCAATAGTAAAAAGTTGGTCACACAGGGTTAATAGCTGTGTAAATGGAGTGCGTTATACCGCGCTCCGGTAACGCTGGCATTAACCCTGTGTGAGGGCTGACTGGAGGGGAGTATAGAGCGGGCACTGACTGCGGGGAGGAAGGAGTGGCCATTTTGCTGTCGGACTGTGTCCGTCGCTGATTGGTCGTGGCAATGGTCGTGGGCGCTTTGCTAAGACCAGTCAGCGACTTGGATTTCCATGACAGACAGAGGCCGCGACCAATGAATATCTGCGACAGACAGAAAGAAAGACAGAAGGACAGACGGAAGTGACCCTTAGACAATTATGTAGATTATATATATATATATATATATATATATATATATATATATATATATATATATATATATATATATATATATGTTTTTTTTTTTTTTTGCTTTGCTACACTCATATACCCAGTGGTGGACTAGAGGACTTCGGAACCAACAATAGATGTTTCGTCTTTCAGCTACAGAGTGTAAGTCCACTTTTGCAAATATGATTTACGTGATGAACGGTTAAGGATGTTACTTGTAAAACAAAAAAAAAGTTAATGGATTGAATAAGCCCCGTTACATTTGGGCCCTATAGCCAAATCATGAACTCGAACTTATGCACATGTAGGGTCAGACCCAGGAACCCTTCATGACCCATTTTAACCCTATTCATTAAAGCTTTTCAAAGCAAATCAATGACAGTATAGTGTCTAGAGAAAATATATTTTTTTTTTCTAAATTAGAGCTATATTATTTATTTGAAACTACTGGTATTACTAGTATTTAGAAAAATACCAATGGTATGGAGAAAATAAACTTGGCCAACAGTGAAAATAGAACTACACTGCTGTTGCCTTGTATGATGAACTCTACTTTCCAGTTTAGATTTTATCAGGAGCAGACTAGCTTCATTTAATGCTTGCACAGACAGCTGTCAATCACTGATGAGGACCACCCGCTGGACCAAAGTTGTAGATCATCTCAAAGTGACAGGTTCTTTCATAAACGACATATATGAAAGTGACTAATTTAATGCATATGGATATGCATGGGGATATAAAAAGCACATTTTTGAGGGTTTTCACAGACCATAGTTTGTGTTCTTTCTGTAAAACTGGGTATAGTTACCATGACAATTTCTCCATTTAATTCAAAAAATTATTTCTGCGCCCCCTAACATGACACTGTGGTGGATGTTTAAATCGCTGAGGATATTGCAGCTTCCTTCTTTCTAGAGCCCTTACTTCAAAAAATCCTAAAACAGACATAGTGACAGCTTGAGGCTGTGGCAAATACTCAAGAACGTCTCAGAATCTGTAACAAATCTGTAGACCTGCTGGTGTTCAGCAGGAAGCAAATGTCTGGAGGTTATCCTCCTACTAGAAAGAAAAACTGTACAGAAGAAAGGGAGAATTTGGAGGAATATATGAAAACGGGGGATATAGGGCTATCTGTCAGTATCTGCCCTGCGGGAGACATCTGGTTTGATTGTTTGCTAAATTTATCTTGTCATGCTCTGAGCTAAGCTTATCAGAGGCCATGGAGGCTTGAAGATTCTATTGTAATCCAGTTTAGAAACAGCATCTACCCAGGAGCTTGCTAAGGGAGTCATTTCAGCTATTGCTTCCTTTGTGAAGTTTGATAGAGGATGGAGCGAAAATTATTGTGGAAGCAAAGCGAGTCTTTGGGAAGAAACGTGGATTCATTTTTTGAAATGTTGTTTTTTTTCCCCACAAATCAATAGAAATAAATGGGTTCACATACTATTGATCACGGCATTCTAAGCCTTGCTTGAGCTTTGTAGTATTGCTACTCTGTACGAAGTAGTTGATGATATACAGGCGAATGCGGACTTGCAGGCTTGGACTGGCCCACAGGAAAATCTTCCGGTGGGCCCCTGTGCAAGAGTGAGCCACCACCCTCTCATATGAGCTGTACTTGGCACAATATACTTGAGTGTACTATGTACAGACAAAGGCGGCATCTTATTCACTTAACTATCTACCCTGTGCCCTGGAATTGGTTGCTGGTGGGCTCTTTGCACTTCAGTCCGACACTGCTGACTTGTCTAAGTCCACGTTCACAAGCTCAGTGTTTTATATCAGTGTTTGTAAGTCAAAACCGAGAAGAACTATCATAAGAAAAGTGTAATAGAAACATGTCACCACTTCTGCATTTTTCACCCACGCCTGGTTTTGGCTTATAAGTATGGATGTGAAATACTGACCAAAATACTGCTGTGTGAACGTGGCCTCATGGATATATGTGATATTTAGGCCATGAGGTTCTGTTTAATGATCAACTTTTACAAAGATTTAGAGAAACTAATTGTGTTGTTGACCCACTGTATTAAGGCCCCGTCTCACATAGCGAGATCGCTAGCGAGATCGCTGCTGAGTCACTAGTTTTGTGACGCAACAGCGACCTCAGTAGCGATCTCGCTATGTGTGACACGTACCAGCGATCAGGCCCCTGCTGCGAGATCGCTGGTCGTGTCGGAATGGCCTGGACCTTTTTTTGGTCGTTGAGGTCCCGCTGACATCGCTGAATCGGTGTGTGTGACACCGATCCAGCGATGTCTTCACTGGTAACCATGGTAAACATCGGGTTACTAAGCGCAGGGCCGCACTTAGTAACCCGATGTTTACCCTGGTTACCAGCGTAAATGTAAAAAAAAACAAACAGTACATACTCACATTCTGATGTCCGTCAGGTCCCTTGCCGTCTGCTTCCTGCTCTGACTGAGATCCGGCCGTACAGTGAGAGCAGAGTGCAGCAGTGACGTCACCGCTGCGCTCTGCTCTCACTGTACGGCGGCACTGTCAGAGCAGGAAGCAGACGGCAAGGGACCTGACGGACACCGAAAGGCGAGTATGTACTGTTTGTTTTTTTGGTAACCAGGGTAAACATCGGGTTACTAAGCGCGGCCCTGCGCTTAGTAACCCGATGTTTACCCTGGTTACCCGAGTGCTGCAGGGGGACTTCGGCATCGTTGAAGACAGTTTCAACGATGCCGAAGTCGTTCCCCTGATCATTGGTCGCTGGAGAGAGCAGTCTGTGTGACAGCTCCCCAGCGACCACACAGCGACTTACCAACGATCACGGCCAGGTCGTATCGCTGGTCGTGATCGTTGGTAAATCGCTATGTGAGACGGGGCCATTACTGATTTATACGAGAACAACTGTTTAATCCAAGGTAAATAAGGATGATGCATCACTTTTCTGCTTTGGCAATGCCACTTTTGGCATCATTTGAGGTCTTTATGCTTTAAAGCCTTCTGACCAGATTTTTATTACATTTCCGATTTTAGACAGACCTTTTTTCCAACTGTCACTTTTGTCTATTTTATATTGGTTTTCATTCTGTTTGTAAAGGATCCATTTAAACTTCAGTGGTCTCTGCCAATGTATAGGACACTAGAGGTTTTCAGTGATCTGACGCAGTCAGACGGCCATATAAAATGGATTGAGATCACAAAGCTGGGACTGGACAGCGGCTCTCCCGACCAGAGCGTGACATCTGAATAGAAAATTGGAAATCTATGAAGCAGTCACGCTCAGGTCAGTAGAGCCACTGGCCGGTCAGAGCATTGCGATCCGATTTCTGTCCATTTTATAAGACTGTCTGATTGCATCTATAATCTGATTAATTTATTATGTTTTCCATATACTTCAATGTAATATAAATTGATTAATTTGCTATATGATTTTCTGGTTGGACAAAAAAGTTGTGTAGAGTATTTTTGTCCTGGTTAAAAAAAGCAAAAAACAAAACCGGATAACATACGAGATGGAAAGAAGGAAAGCTAAAGGCTCTTCTGTTGCCATTCAAATGAATGGGATCCTTTAGTTTTAAAAAAACTACAAAACTACAAAAAACTTAGATTGGCCTTTTTCATATGCAATACTGGAAAAAAACAGACATGCCTTCATGAGTTTGAGGCCATGTGCCCACGTTCAGTATTTTTCGCGTTTTTTCGCTATAAAAATGTGATAAAAACGCGAAAAAAAAGCAAAAAAACCACTTACATATGCCTCCCATTATTTTCAATGTATTCCGCATATCTTGTGCAAATGTTGCATTTTTTTCCGCGAAAAAATCGCATCGCGGAATAAAAAGCAACATGTTCATTAAATTTGCGGAATTGCGGGGATTCTGCACACCTAGGAATGCATTGATCTGCTTACTTTCCGCATGTGGCTATGCCCACCATGCGGGAAGTAAGCAGATCATGTGCGGTTGGTACCCAGGGTGGAGGAGAGGAGACTCTCCTCCATGGACTGGGCACCGTATAATTGGTAAAAAAAAAAAAGAATTAAAATAAAAAATAGTCATATACTCACGATGGCCCCCGCAGTCTTCCCGCCTCTCAGCGGTGCACACTGCCGCTTCCGTTCCTATAGCTGGTGTGTGTGAAGGACCTGCAATGACGTCGCGGTCACATGACCGCGATGACGTCGTGGTCACGTGACCGCGAAGTCTTCGAAGGTCCTGCACACACCATCTATAGGAACGGAAGCCGCTGAGGAGATCGGCTGTCTGCAGAAGGTGAGTATAACCATTTTTTATTATTTTTTTTATTATTTTTAACATTCTATCTTTTACTATTGATGCTGCATAGGCTGCACCTATAGTAAAAAGTTGGTCACACTTGTCAAACACTATGTTTGACAAGTGTGACCAACCTGTCAATCAGTTTTCCAAGCGATGCTACAGATCGCTCGGAAAACTTTAGCATTCTGCAAGCTAATTATGCTTGCAAAATGCTAAAAAAAAGGGAAAAAAACGCAATAAGAAACATGCGGATTTCTTGCAGAAAATTTCCGGTTTTCTTCAGGAAATTTCTGCAAGAAATCCTGACGTGTGCACATACCCTTAGATGGACACAGTCTGTGAAAAAAATCTGGACATGTAAATAGCATCTTGGATTATAATGGGAACCAATGGGTGAAAAAACAAATGCAACACGGACATCTGAATGAGGCCTCAGGCTGGTTTTACAATTCCCACATTCACAGCCTCAGACTGCGATGTCTGTAGTCTGAAAAATGTAAAATCCCAGGGGATGTGGCTGATTAAATAACCCCCCATTCACAAGATCAGTGGGTAAGAGTTCCCTGTATAAATGCAGGGATAGTGTCTTATAGGGTAAGGCCTCTTTCACACTTCAGTTGTTTGGCGTCAGTCTAAAACCGTCATTTTCCTCAAAAAACGGATCTGTTTTTTTTTTCGACGGATCCGTTTTTTTCCCCATAGACTTGCATTAGCGACGGATTGTGACGGATGGTCGTCCGTTCCATCCGTCATGCGACGGATCCGTCAAAATTTAGCGGACGTCATCTAGACATTGACGGTCATTGCAACGTTTTTTGTCTCCGTTGAAATGACGGATCGCGACGGATCCGTTGCGTCCGTCATTCCATAGAATGGCCACCTATGGGCGACGGATTCGTCGCGACCGTTATTTCGACGGATCCGTCGCCCCAATCCGTTTTTTCAATTTTTTTCAATTGCGCATGCTCCAAAAAGTATATACAACCCCCGAGTAACGGATCCGTCAAAAAAACGGATCCGTTACATCCGTTTTTTCAACAATTGTGACGGATCCGTCGATCCGTCACTTTGTCGGAAGTGACTGACGCCAAACGACTGAAGTGTGAAAGAAGCCTAAGTGGAGCAGTGGTCACAAATTCTCTCCTCCTCTCCTTTCCGTACAGGATCCCAAGGGCTGGAGTCCTAGAAATCACACACTTATTGTTTATCCTATGTGTTAATGCTGTATTTTGTTTGTGCACTTTAAAACATGGAGGACAGTCTAGACTTCAGCCAGTCTGACCATAATCCCAGGAGCCTAAACTATAACCTATATACGTGGTGGTTTGCTGTTATTAATAATAATCACTTGAAGACAAACTGAATTGCAGATTATTTCTGGTATAGTAGACTATATATAAGACATCGGTATAGATAACGTTTTCCCTCTGAATTATTTACAGCACAATGGATTTCTGTTATTCAGTCTGGAATTCAGCTAAACTTTGTCTTGCCTTTAAGTATCTTTGGGCCATTGCCAAACATCTGTGTTTGAAGCTACTGATAAAAGGAACAGTTCACTGACTTTTTAAAAAATAAAAAAAGAAATTAAGAAAAGACTGCTATGTTTTCCTTTGATTTAATGTATTCCTAAAGCATCCTTAAAAAAGGTGTTTTCCACTTTTTGAAAAATGGACCCCAAATGCAGTCTGTCATTTCAAACAAAAGTGGATAGTACTCACCCTCTCCAGGTCCAGCACCCTTTCTCTGCCCTTGCTCTGGTCTCAGTGCTTCGGCTGCAGCGATGTCAAATTATCAGCTCACATCACTGCTGCAGCCAATCACTGTGCTTAGCGGCTTAAACGATCTACCCCAGAGAAGTAGCTGAACTCTGAATGAGATGTCGAGATGCGATTACTCCAGGCTCAATCTTATCGGCACATGTATTGTGCCTGCTGAGTATCAAAGACTGAGCACTGCCACTCCATTTAGGACCCTTAATCTCATGATTGTTGAAGGTTCCACCTACTGTATCCTCACTCATCCCTTGTAGATTGTGAACCCTCGTGGGCAGGGTCCTCTCTCCTCCTGTACCAGTCGTGACTTGTATTGTTTAAGATAATTGTACTTGTTTTTACTACATATACCCCTCCTCACATGTAAAGCGCCATGGAACAAATGGCGCTATAATAATAAATAATAATTATGGGATATGATGTCTCAACTGCAGCCAAAATACAGAGCAGAACAGGAGCAGAGAGCCAGTGCCGGTCTCAGGGAAGGTGAGTACTATCTACTTCAGGAATTTAACATGACATGGAACGCTTGGGGTCCACTATTCTAAAAGAGAAAAACCCTTTTAAATGTATTTTTTGAGCCAACACTGAATGAGGCCAGGTGTTTTAAGAGATTTTCCAACTTATTGAGCTGCAAATTACTAGAAATAAAACCATGAACATACTCATGTGGATGGTTTTCTGTTCCCTTAAGGTACCTTCACACTGAAGAACTTAACAACGATAACGATAGCGATCCGTGACGTTGCAGCGTCCTGGCTAGCGATATCGTTGTGTTTGACACGCAGCAGCGATCTGGATCCTGCTGTGATATCGCTGGTCAGAGCTAGAAGTCCAGAACTTTATTTGGTCGTCAGATCGGCGTGTATCGTTGCGTTTGACAGCAAAAGCAATGATGCCAGCAATGTTTTACAATGGTAACCAGGGTAAATATCGGGTTACTAAGCGCAGGGCCGTGCTTAGTAACCCGATATTTACCCTGGTTACCATTATAAAAGTAAAAAAAAAAACACTACATACTCACCTTCTGATGTCTGTCACGTCCCCCGGCGTCCACAGGGTTATTCGCTGCTGCTCAGAGCTTCCTGCACTGAATGTGTCAGTGCCGGCCGTAAAGCAGAGCACAGCGGTGACGTCACCGCTCTGCTTTAGGGCCGGCGCTTACATAGTGCAGGGAAGCGGACGCTGGGGGACGCGACACACACCGGAATGTAAGTATGTAGTGTTTGGTTTTTTTACATTTACACTGGTAACCAGGGTAAACATCGGGTTACTAAGCGTGGCCCTGCGCTTAGTAACCCGATGTTTACCCTGGTTACCCGTGGACTTCGGCATCGTTGGTCGCTGGAGAGCTGTCTGTGTGACAGCTCTCCAGCGACCACACAACGACGAAACAGCGACGCTGCAGCGATCGGCATCGTTGTCTATATCGCTGCAGCGTCGCTTAATGTGACGGTACCTTTAGCTTACAGTCCTCTATCAGCATTTGTAGCTTTGAGGCCTCTTTCACACTTCCGTCTTTCATTCTCCGTCATAATGCATCATTTTGTGAAAAAAATGGATCCTGCCAATTTGCCCGCAGGATGCATTTTTTTCTCATAGACTTGTATTAGCAATGGATCGCGATGCATGGCCACACATTTCGTCCACTGGATCCATTGTAATTTGTCGTCACGTCGTCTGGAAAAAAAAACGTACAACGAAACGTTTTTTTGTCTGCGTTGGAAAAACATGCCACGACGGATCCTGCGGCATACGTCATTTGCTAGAATGGAAGCCTATGGACGCAGGATACGTCATGGTACGTCACATGACGGAATCCAGCGCTGGAATCAGTTTTTTTACACTGACCATGCTCCAAATCAGTATTTAGTAGCCAATTGGCCAGACAGCCCCAAATCTATATAAACCTGGCTTCATTCCTCAATGTGCCAGCAAGAAGCATACAAGCAGGAAGCCTGCCAGCAGCATGCCTGATGGATAGATGCATAGATGGTCACAATATTTGCTATAACTCCTTCCATTTCTTCCACTTTCTCTAAACCCTCTCAAAGATGGGGTGTTAAAACACTTAATATATAGCTTTCCATTATTTTCCAGTAGCCAATCACATTTGGGAGCCTCCCATTTGGAGGTATGGAAAACAGATACATCAAAAAAACAGATGAAAAGGATGAAAAAAACAGATAAGATGGATGTAATGGATCCAGTTTTTCTACGGAACCGTCTAGAGGATTCATTGCATCCATTTTACACTATTTTTGACGCATCGGTCGATATGTCGTGCCGAAGGATTGTGAAAGCCGCCAGACGACGGAAGTGTGAAAAAGGCCTTACATGACACGTGGCTCAGCAGGTGGTCCAGCCACACCAGCTAATATCCAAGCTCAAAAAAGATGACCTCCTGTGGAGCCCACACTGTGTATCTGCTTTGTCCAATCAGAGGTTAATTTCATAAGATTTAAGGAGTATATGTTATCGTACATCCTTGCCACACACCAACCAGTTCCAAAGATCTCGAAAATCTAACTGACCGCGCCTTCCAGGGTCTCAATTTCCTGGATACTAGCTTGTGTGGTTGGACCACCTGTTACAGCTACACATGATGAAGTAGGATTGAAAGCTGCCAATAAATCCCCCCCATATTCTTCACAATCGCCCATACTGATACAGTTATGGGCCGGGGACTGACAGCTGCAGTTACATGTTTAGTACAGAGATTCAATTACCAAAATAATAGAATAAATCATTTTTCCACACTACTTCCCAATGCACTAGAATTAATTGACGGTCGCTTTTCTTTATATCGTGATGGGGAGAAAACGATCAATCATAGCTAGCGGGAGAGAAAACCACACACTTGCAGTAACAGTAGCGTACAGCAAACAATTTTTTGTTTTGATCATTTATGGAAACACTTAACAGTGTTAGCTAGGACAGCAGTCTAACGGCTAGTAGGCCTTTTCATCTACTGAAGCCAAGATCAGGAAGTCCAATCTCTGATCCCCATGAATTATATTGGGCAACTTTGACTTGTAATAGGGTCTGCCATTTTTGAATATCAAAAATAACACTAACTTTATATTTCATGGCATGAAACACACCGGAAAGCCTGAAGGAGAAGAAAAACATTCCACTGTGTTCAGAGCTGGACACATATGGGGCAGCTTATATGACAGATCTGTAACCAGTCACAGATATTAGCAGTCTTTGTTTGCTCCATGTAGTTCAGCCTGTTTACTAACACTAACCAGGGGGGTATTACCATCTAGTAGTGATTATCATGAGAAAACAGTTGACTTCTTAACCTCTGGCTATTGACCCCTGGGGCATAATCCCCATCACAAGCTTTAACTCCTAGGTTACTTATAGAGAAGCTAAAATGAGCAATGTAGTAAAAATGCCTATAAACCTGCCCATAAAGCAGACCACTAACTGAAAGCTATTCCTCCGAACTATGGCCCATACACATGCACACTCTGTTCAGCCGTATGTAAAATATATTTTCATTGGATGTGGAGAGCAGGGGATAAGCCTCTAAAGCGGGCAGTATACTAGAGATGGCTGCTGAATGAATGCTCGGCCAACAGCTCTCTATACCGACTAACCCATAGACATGAACACTTGGCTGAGCATTCATGTGTTCTCCATTGGGAGAGAGGAGAAAGACTTCTGAGAGTGGCTTATCTTCCCTGAAAACAAAAGCATCTGTCACTGACATTCCAACAACCCGATTCTTCTCTTCAAGATTATACATGTCAGATGGTCAGCCAGTCCCTTCGAAAATGGCAGGTCGACTGTCGACTGTCATCCTAATGTGTATGAAAGTATTAATAATAACCTTTATTTCTGTGGCACCACCCTACTCTGTAGCACTTTACAATTCAGATGGGACATGAAGAGACAGTTCCAGACATTACCGCGTAACACATATTATAACACATACAAAGTGGAGTTAGAGGCATGCTCGCAAGCTTACAATCCATCAGGAAATAGGGGTGACCCAAAAACTAAAAGGGTTTTTGTCCTATATGGTCCAGCCATCATAATAAATAAATAGGGGTAATAAAATACATAGAGGGGAATGTGCTGCCAGACAGCTCTAGTGGTTGCTTACATTTCCTAACAACCAAGGATTGGCCATTGAAGATTAAGATCCCCATTTCTTTCTCCGATATCATCAGTCATGGGAGAGTCCGCAGACACCATACATATTAGATGGATGGCAGTTCACAACAAAATGATTTTTCCGGACTTTTCTCTAACGTGTATTTGGAGCAAACTATTTGTATCTGCTACAACAGGTTTGCTTTTTGCAGTCATACAAGAGCTGTAGCATCTGCAAGAGCAGTAATTGTAGTCATATTGGTTGAAACAACTAAAGGTCCACTTACAATGCATGGATATTATGAGTGAGAGTTCCTAGGGTTGCTCATTTGACAGCTTGCTTACACTACACGATTATTGTCAATCACCAAACGAACGAGAAAAATGCTCATCCGTCAGGTGAAATGATCTTTCGGGCTTCAAGAATAGAGCATTCTTAGTGCGTTGTCTCCACCCGACGGACAGCAATTTTATGACGGATCCAGCACATGACGGATGAAACGGAAGGCCATCCGTCACAATCCATCGCTAATACTGTACAACTATATGAGAAAAAAACAGATCCAGCAGAAACATTTGCTGGATCCGTTTTTTTTTTTTTTCACAAAACGATGCATTGTGACGGAAAAAGAAAGACGGAAGTGTGAAAGAGGCCTTATCCACACATTGCCCTGTGCAAACAGGACATGGGCTGCTGAGAAAAATAGCAGCCTATTTGCACTAAGCTTTCTACTACTGATCCTTCAGGGCTGATCTGCAGCCAGGTCAGCCAGTGTAAACAGGATCTGAAACGACTGCATCTGGGCAAGTATGTTGCTCGTCAGAGGTCAATTAAATCAAAACTCCAACATTTCTTTTTATTTCAACACTGGTGTGGTGTTTCTAAATTAAGTTCCCTGCCCATAGTAGTATACTTACTAGCTGCCGTCATCAGCTCCACTCAGCGCCACTCTGGTCCCAGTCCGCCATCTTGTGACAGCAAGTCTGAAGTAATGGTCACAAGCGCCAGCTGGAACACTGACAGAGAGAAAATGTGCCTGCAGTGCCAAGTAAAGTCAGTAAGGTGACCGGAGTTCATCGGCTATGAACTGCAATATCCTTACCGATGTCGGCGCTTGCATCGCAAGAAATTTCTCGCTCAAGTTTTCTGGCTGAGGATCTCAGCTACTTTATAAACGCAGATGTGAGCATAATAACGCACATTGTGCAGTATAAGTGCACCTCAAGAAATGTTGAAATATAATTTTTAAAAACACGTTAATTACTGGTGACTAATTTCTAAACTAAACATCTCTAGCATATTCCTAGGTATCCTATTGATTTTTCTTCCGTTTTCGTTTTACTTTCCCACCAGAATTTTACCACCAGAAAACCAGTCCTACAATAGCAGGTACATGACAGAGCTTGGGGAATAAAGGATTTGGCAGTGCACTGTGCTTTGCATCATGATGATAAGAACCATTGTAAAGAACACTGTTCTGTTTTTGTGTATTTGGGATGTTATGTCATGACCTAATTAAAGCCAACAGATTTTACTATTTTACTGTAATAAATCTTTTGGCAGTCCTTTAGTTTTATAATTTGCAGGAACAGCAATCATGACATTTTAGTATTAATCAAGCAAATCAGACAATTCCTTGTAATATGATTGTATTTCAGGGTCAAATATAGAACATTATTCATTCTAAAATGTAGCGTTATTGGCTTTGTCAAATACACTGCAGTATAGCAAGTGTAAAAAAAAAAAAGTTATCTTCCTTTCCATTCAATGCTTCGGTCATATTAAGAATCTGTATATATATAAGCACCAATCCTGAAAACAACGTTTACACTCCCTAACTTAAATTCAATACCAGGGAGACAAAGTCATAGCATTATGGAAATTACAGGCTTTAAAGGGAACCTGTCACCTGAATTTGGCGGGACCAGTTTTGGGTCATATGGGTGGGGTTTTCGGGAGTTTGATTCACCCTTTCCTTACCCGCTGGCTGCATGCTGGCCTCAATATTGGATTGAAGTTCATTCTCTGTCCTCCGGAGCAATATTGCCTTGCGCAGGCGTTTACTCCAGAGGACAGAGAATGAACTTCAATCCAATATTGCGGCTAGCATGCAGCCAGCGAGTAAGGAAAGGGTGAATCAAACACCCGACAACCCCGCCCATATGACCCAAAACTGGTCCCGCCAAATTCAGGTGACAGGTTCCCTTTAAAAACATATAGAACCAAAGAACGGAGTATATAAATCCCAATACACATTTTATTTAAAAATATATAGAAATTGTTATTAATCAAATAGTATTTCTCAAATGAGTTTACATCAATAGCATAAATACATATATCACAGGATAAGTGAGGAGGAAACAAATGATAGCGGCGAAACAGGAAGAGAGCTTATCACATCTCTGGGGCTGCTACTATAAAGTCCATAGTTTCAGGACTCATATGACGATTGTCCTAGTCCTCATGGCTAAATAAACAGTTAAAGTGCCACAGTGCAAGCTAGACTAGTAAGCTATTACCATGTATAAGTATTGAGCAGCTTACCCATCTTGTCTGGATGTCTCTCCTCGTTCCACGCACCGCCCCCTGACGCACGTTTCGCGGTCTGCTTTTTCAAAAACCCCTTTTGAAAAAGCAGACCACGAAACTATGGACTTTATAGTAGCAGCCCCAGAGATGTGATAAGCTCTCTTCCTGTTTCGCCGCTATCATTTGTTTCCTCCTCACTTATCCTGTGATATATGTATTTATGCTATTGATGTAAACTCATTTGAGAAATACTATTTGATTAATAATAAAAATTTCTATATATTTTTAAATAAAATGTGTATTGGGATTTATATACTCCATTCTTTGGTTCTATATATATTGGGGAGTATCCTATGTTGTCCCAGAAGTGTGGGCAAAAATATTGGGAGAGATATAATCTTCTTCTCTCGGCCACAAGTCTATGATAATAATTTCTGTGAGTTTTGTGTAGAGTCCCTTTAAAAACATGTAAAAGATTTGCAAATGATGGATATGTTTTGGAAATGTTTCCATTTTTATTCATTTATTTTGTTTTTAGCATTAGTAGCATGTGCAGAAAAACACCAACTTGCCTATCAATGAGGTTATTTTTATTATTTATTTATATGGCACCATTGATTCTATGGTGCTGTACATGAGAAGGGGTTACATACAAATTACAGATATCCCTTACAGCAAGCTAACTAACAATTACAGACTGATACAGAGGGGTGAGGACCCTGCCCTTGCGGGCTTACATTGTACAGGATGGGTTATTAAGGATTGTCTGAGGAATGTTCCGCCAAGCTAAATGAACTTGGGCAAATCGTCAAAATCCACTGCAGGAATCCACTTTTGCAATTCCCGACCAATGATGTCTAAGATGTGCTAGATGGGAGACAAGTCTGGGGACCCTGCAGTCCAAGGTAGTAGTGTTGAGCGAGTATACTCGTTGCTTGGGTTTTCCCGAGCACACTCGGGTGGTCTCCGAGTATTTGTTAGTGTTCAGAGATTTCGTTTTCATCACCTCAGCTGAATGATTTACAGCTATTAGCCAGCCTGAGTACATGTGGGGGTTGCCTGGGTGCTAGGGAATCCCCACATGTAATCAAGCTGTATCAGCTGTAAATCATCTAGCTGCGGACAAGGAAAACTAAATCTCCGAGCAGTCATAAATACTCAGAGATCACCCGAGCAAAGAGTATATTCACTCATCACTACAAGGTAGCACATTTAGGCCATGCAGTCTGCTCACTGTAGCATGAGCAACCTTTATTCTCGTGCTGAAATTGGCTCCTCAGACACTTTAAAGAAAGTGTAGTACCTCGACTAAACCAATGTAATGCCTAGCTGCGGCATTACAATGAGCAAAACTGAATTACAGCATTGAATCATTTATTATATGGTTACTTAAACCATTTTCATACAAGAATATAGTTAAAAAAAAAAAAAGGAAAAGTTGGACTTTAAGGGTATGTGCACATGTTGCGGATTTGCTCTTGTGAAAATCTGTGCAGATTCTTCGTCTCTTAGCAGAAAACTCAGTTGAAAATCTGTACGTTTTTGATGTGGATTTCTATGCGGATTTGTCTGCGTTTTTGCAATCTAAATAAAGACATTATTTAACAAAAACAAAGAATTGTGATGTCATTTCCTAGTCCAACCTCTTCTTTTACATTCTAAATTGAAGACCATAATATCATTACATACCATGTTCACATTGAATGTTTACACACACACATATGTGTGTGTGTGTGTGTGTGTGTGTGTGTGTGTGTGTGTGTGTGTGTGTGTGTGTGTGTGTGTGTGTAATACCAAGCCTGAGGTTTAGTAATGACCAGGTGTCAGCCAGATACCATTATTAATAAAAGGGTAAATAAAGAGTTTAATATAAGTCACACACGAAATCTGCATGAAACGCAATATCCGTTTAATTTTCAAAAACTTCATAAGGGTATGTTCCCACGGTCAGTAAACACTACGGGTTGGATGCTGCGTACATCTGCATCATCCAACTGGCAGTAGCCAGATGTTACAGCATAGTCGATGGGATTTGAAGAAATCCCATCTCCACTATGTGTGCACCGGCTGCACCGGCACCTGCAGCTTCCCTATGGAGACGCACATGTGGCGCATCTTTCCAGACCTCAGCATGTTAATTTATCTTGCGGAGACACTCAGTCTCTGCAAGATAATTGTCCCCATACAATGTATTGAGCGCTGTGATTCCGCACAGTTCAATGAACACATGCAGAATCACCTGCGTTCAAAAGCCGACAGCGCTTTGGGCAGAGTGGACATGTGCTGAGTCCAAAGCGCTGCCGGTTCCTGACCGTGGGAACATACCCTAAAAAATGCGTGGCCTCCCACGTAATTTTCCTAACCAGCAGAGGGAAAGCCGACAGCTGAGGGCTGATGTTAATATTCTGGGAAGGAGCCAATGGCCATAAAGGTCCCCAGGCTATTAATATCAGCTCACAGATGTTAGCTTAGCCTTTACTGGCTTTTTTACAGGGGAACCCCAGAAAAAAATTGACATGGGGTCCCCCTATAAAATACAACCAGCAAAGGCTAGGCAGACAGCTGCAGGCTGATAATATCCTGGGAACGTGCCATTGGCCCCCCCAGGCTAAAAACATCAGCTCTCAGCCACCCCAGAAATAGCGCATCTTATAGATGTGCCAATTCGGGCACTTAGCCTCGCTTTTCCAACTTGCCCTGTAGCGGTGGCAAATGGGGTAATATTTGTGGGGTTGATGTCACCTTTGTATTGTCCGGTGAAATCAAGCCCATGGATTAGTAATGGAGAAGCGACCATAAGACACCTATCCATTTCTAACCCTATAGTCATATGGTCAATAAATACACAGGCAGAAAAAGTCCTTTATTAATCTTAATTAACCATACTTACTGCGTCGCCTAATCCCTGACTCCCTCGGTGTCCTGCAACAAAAATAAAATAATAAACCAACATAAATAGTCCCTGTCCGCTGTAGTCCATTTACCTTGTGTCCCACGATGATCTCCCGTGTAGAACAGTCATATCTGGAGAAGTGACTGCTCTACACAGCCTCTGGTGAAAGACAGAGTTCACCGGAGTTCGTGCACTCACTTACGGCACCATTGCATGAGAATTTTATCATGCAGCCGTGCTGCAAATGACAGCATGAACTCCGATAAACTCTCACGATGGCGCAGTGATACTCTATGGGGGCGATTAATATATTAAATAGACTACGGCAGAAAGGTAAGTATATGATGGTGTATTATTTTATTTTTATTGCAGAAGATTGAGGCTGTTGGGAAAATAGTGTTTTGATGAGTATGAATATTGTATGTGATTATGTAAATGTTTTTGGTTTTTTTTTACACTTGAACACAGTCTCCCGGAAGATGGGACTACTGCCCCATCATCTGCTCATGCTGTCACTGTTATACGTGATGGCAGACATAGCCGGATGGGAGCAGTAGACCCATCAGACGATGCCTCGCTACAGACACCTGCAGACACACACACAGACCCGTGCACACACACAGAGACACAGACACCCGCACACACAGAGACACACGCACATATTCTCCGCCCACACACTCTTCCTCCTTCCTTTCTGCAGCATATTTTGGCACGCAAATTCACAGCTAATCCGCAGAAGTTTTCACTCCTGCGGTTTTAGCTGCGGATTTGACTGACAATGTAAGTCAATGGGTGCAGAAACGCTGCAGATCAGCAAAAAGAATTGACATGCTGCGGAAAAAAAAACACAGAATCAGTGTGGAATTTTCCTCAGCATTTGCACAACAATTCTGGATTCCCATTGATTTACATTGCCTGAGCACTCTATGTGGATTTGGTGCAAATCCGCACAGAAAAACTGCTGCGGATCCGCAACGAAATCCGAAACATATGCACATAGCCTAATATTGTTACAACTCTGTTGCTTCCCTGTCCCCAACGCTAGGGGTGCCTAAACTCATCCTGTTCCCCGGATTACTTCTGTTGGTGAAGACACCAGAGCCATGTACCTTGCCTTGGCTCCTGAATCTGCCCTCAGTCTGTATCCTTCCCCCACTCAGGGAAGAGGGGAGTAGTAGTATAGCGTAATACACCAACCAGACTAACAAGGTAATACGAACAGGTATAAAGGAAAATACCAATTATTCAACAATACACAAATAAAAAACAGAACTAAACACTGGGGCGTGGAAGATGGAGTTAAACCAAAGTAGGAGAAGCAAGGGAATTACCACACACACAAAACCTAGCAACAGTCACAGATAAATACATCAAACACCTCCAACAGCAACCACCAACAACCTCCAGCCATGCAACAGAAGCTAGCTCTGACAATGAGTGCTACCCAGGACCCAGATTATATGGGAGATGAGAGTGGCTAAGAGTGCACAGCTGAGAACCTAGGAGCTCTCAACTGAGCAGATTAACCCCTGCACTGCTAAAAGAAACTTACACAGTTTAATATAAAGGTGAAGTGCTTCTAATCAGAGCAGGAGTAGGAGAAATCAGATGCTGCAATCTTCTGGCTTTTCTCTGTCACGGTAATCCCGTGACAAATATGCAATTTTGTCATGATAAATTCCCTTTAATAACTCCCATACTTCAGTCCTCAGCATGCTAAAAGGTTATACAAACTTTCCTGATTTATTACAGACTTTATTGACAGAAACTTTTTTCTGTAAACAAAATTACAATTCCCTGTGAAATACAATTTATTAAATAATGACAGGTGTACAGAAACAAAAAAAATCTCATTACTAAGAGAGTGAGGTTAGGCAAAGAGTTTATTTTTCCAATTATTACAGACCGACGGCTTTCTCCTGAAGGTTAATACACATCCAAATTCATATAGAAATCAATATTATTACAATACACACCGATACTTAATAGCATCAGCATCTGTGCTATTACCCTTTCGCTGACAGTGAAAATAGTCTATCATTTCCAAGTCATGTGCATAAAACACCAGAATGTAAGAGACGGTTTTCTATTGTGAAATATTGCATGTCAGAACTATATATTTTCTCTGTCATTCCCTTACAAACACATGATGAAGGCTTCGTCCCAATGGTAAACTGAAGACATTGGAGGACGTGTTTGATAACACCCTTCAAAAGGTCAATGACATATTCGGGATTTTAAGTCTAAACTTGGACATACGTGATCGGCATCTCTCCTAACAGTTGGTTGGCAGTAGCCCCATACACAGACCAATGGCCGAACCCATCGATATCTGCGGGTTTGGCCCAACATTAGTCTAATGTATATGGGGGCCTTGACTAGCAGCAAGCCAAGCATCAGAAGTGACTACAATTGCTTTTGAAGCATTTGTGGAAACTTTATTGTAATTCGGTACCTTGTATAGTAAAGAAGTACAGATACTACGTATTGTTGATGCAGTATCCACAATTTAATATATATAAAACAGATTTTGCAATTGATGAGGGAGCTGCTCCCATGGAATTAGAGGACTAAATAACTAAACTAAACAACTAAATAAATGGGATTCTGTGGAGCCTTGTCCAAATTCAAGTGGTGGCCACACATGATAAAGTGTTTGAGAGCTTCATTCTTGTGATCAGAGGTGTCTCAGGGGTTGGACTTCCAACGATCAGCAAGTTATCACCTACTGTGGACTTTCTGACAACCCAATAGCAGGACCTTCAGAAAGTGAATCAGTATCTTTTATAAAGGCAATATACACAGCACTCAGCATAGTTAATCAAAGGTTATAACTATCTATTACAGGAGGATGGCTATTTGTATGGTCATCTACTGGAAAAGCTGCAGATCAAAGTTAATATTTGGCTGAGCATGCATGTCAATGGGAAGAGTGAAGTAAGCATCAGTCAGACCCCTCTGGTGACGGCTTTACTCCTGGGAGACAAAAAAAATGTAAGTGCTGCACCTGATCCTTCTCTTCTCCAGCATAATCTGCCAGGAGAAGTTGAGAGGCACCCCCCACTACACATTCGATGATTAGCGGGTTCATACAACGTTCTTTACTCTATATGGGAAGCACAAGGTTCACCACGAGCAAGAATAGGGCTTAACCAAACCACTCATTACATCTCAGCTTCATGGACCACTGGGAGTGGGACATATAAAAGATGAAGGGAAACCTAATAAAAGAAAAATACAGGGAAAAGGGTTGTAAATTGAATAAATAAGAATAAAGGACAGATAACGTTCTCATGCAATGTTGCCTAAACACGACTACTGTATTATAATTGAACATAGTATGCTTCGCTGATTGTTACTTAAAATCTTAAATTGTGGTAAGCCTTCAAAAGTAAATAGAGAAAAAAAAGACAAAAAAGCAGTGTCCGTCTACTGCCAGAGCTGGTAACAGACCCCTGACTAGTAAGCTACATTGGAGGTTCCCATTTATGATTTAATTATTGGTCAATTATAGTGATTACATGACAAAGCTGATGTTTCTGAGACAGTAATATACCTCTAATCACTGCTAACTTCAATTTTGGACTTGAGTGTGAGCGACAAGGACTGTCACAAGGAAACAGGAACACCCTGTACCTGCACTGAGAATGGAGGCATAGACTATCTTGGCCCATTTGCTTTGCAGATGCACGGAGCTCAGAGCTGAGCATACAATGGAAATCTGGAAAGGAGCAAGAAGAAAGTGAACTATTTATTAGCCTACTGTCAGAGATATTCCTTTTTTTCGGCTTCGATCGAGTGATCTAACAGACTACCAGAAAAAGATACACTAAGAATATAGAATAATGGAAAGACAGCAATAAGAGGTCAATTTGCTGAGCCGCAATAACATTGGCTGTCTATCACAGGAGATTAAAGTGGGAAAAACTACTAAAGAAGTACAAAGAAAAAAGTAACAGACAAGGAGTGTACACAATAGGATTAATTCCACAGAGGATATTTCAGCCAGGAAATAGAAAAAAAAGGGAGAAAAGGCACAACAAAGATCTCTACAGAGGTGCAAGGTTCCTATAGAGAAAAATCACCCAACCCAAAAATAGGAGTCAGAAACAAAAGAGGGTGATCTCCACACAGCGGGAGCCAGTAGATAAGAGAGGACAAATAACTATAATTGGTTTATTTTCATTGCGATGCTCGGTGGAGATTGTATATCACTCGGATACCTTCATACAAAAGGCGTGGGTCTTCATCTTTTATAGCTATGCGCTTCACATTCTCAGCATCAACCGAGGAAAATGGCCTTCTATTAAGCAGTTGCCAACTTTCATTGCCATTATCTATTACCTGTTGCCGCATGTGATAGCCAGCAGTTGTAACCAAACATGACAGCAATTACCTTTTTACAGATAGATTTGGATCAGCGCAGATAACGGACTTGTTCTGTTCTCTGCTGCAACTGGAACCTGGTGCTACGTGGCTGATTGAACTAACTATATAGAAGAATAATGGTTTGTCAATCTTAATGGAGAGGAAGCTAAAGACCGATTATAGACCATGGACCGTTGTAACAAATTGATATATGAGGGAACAGGGTTTAGTACTGGGAACAGCACTGAAAAAAATATCTCATAAAAGTTACAGTCATTAGTTAAGGGAGACTCGACAACACAAAGTATATGATAAATCGTTAAGACCATACATGATTGGCTCTGCCTTCTGGACTCCTTTCATTTATTAACCGGAGAGTCTATGCATTTAGCAAGGATCTGACTGCTCTCCTAACAGGTTAGTAAATATAACAATTGTTCTGTTCTTCTATTAATCCTACTAGAAATGTATGAATAAATGGGTGTTACCAGTTTGGGTGCATAGACACATTCCCATCAGGGCTTTTAAAATCACATGCAGAAACACACCCATTTGATAAGGAGAATGATACCACCCATTTGTCAATTGATTATGGAATAACATAAGAATGGAACAATGTAAAGATCTAAGTAAAAGATGCCCCAGAATAGTTATTTCAAGAAGAAAACACTTATTTCCTAAAATAGTCATAGGAAACAAAATCATGGTCTGGTGAGGAACGCAGAGTTGAAAATGGTGGAAGCAATTTAAAAAAAAAAAATGTAAAAAGTGCAGACCTTTATTGACAGATAATCCACAACGCGTTTCAACGGCGTTCTGCTGCCTTCATCGTTGCCATGGTGACCCGATGTCGTCATGAAGACATCCAGGTCACCAGAGCTAGGAAACTTGCTGATCATGTGCAGAGCATGATCACCAAGTTTTTCTGTCCGTGCAGAACTGACAGCTTCTACAGCATTTAAATGGTAACCCCAAAGTAAGTGCTCAGCGTAGAGCGCCGGATAACGGTCATCCAAAACGTTATGTAAAATGTGCCCAATAATAGTCCCCACTCAGGTCTGTCATCTGTTAATGGAAATATAGGGGGCTTTAGTGTTACTGGTAGTACAAACGTTCTGGAAAAGTTAAATAGCTTTTCTCCCAACAAAAGAAATTCAGCAAATTCTCCGCTCTCAAATCCAAATGCCCCCCTACCTTATGAACACCACAGTGTACCTAAACCACATATTGCGTCCACGTTTGGCATTTCTGAAGCGATGAGAGCCCACCTAACTTATGGGTGTATGCAGGGCCGGACTGGCCATCTGGCAATTCTGGCAAATGCCAGAAGGGCCTGTCTGGTTGTGGGTTGCCTTCACTGCTACATTGTTAATAGAATAGGTGTTCTCAAGACACCCACACTGTTAAGCATTGTGATGAAGCACAAAGTCGTTGACTCCCTCACTTACCCCAGCATGCCATGGGTATCATTAGAAATATTGGTCTTGTAGTAAATCTTCCTTTCCTCCATCCAGGGTAATGTTATTAACATATCCCATCTAGTTCTTGGGGATGGGGACAACAAGGACTTGTGTGATTTCAAATGCCAGGGCTTAATTTCCTCCCCAGTCCGTACCTGGGTGCATGCTTTGAGAAGCAAGGGCTGGACATAACGTACTGGTGACTGCAACGTACTGGTCACTACAACAGCACTTTGCAGCTTTCACTTGGCAACATTCATTACTGCTTTTTCTGGAAAATACAGATGGAGTCAAAATCGTCACTACACCAGGAGATAAATTCTTCAAGGGGTATAGTTTCCAAAATGGGGTCACTTGAGGGTGGATTCTGCTCTTATAGCAATTAGGGGCTCTGTATATGGAGTCCGCAAACTGTTCTAGGAAAATCTGCGCTCTAGGAGGCAAATAGCCATACGGAGAGACTCGGGAGTTACTGAGTGCTAAGTAGTACTGTACAGCCATATGTGAGGTATTGCCACGTTCAGAAGAAATTGTGGGTCAAATTTTGGTGCCATTTTTACCCACTACTTGTGTGAAAATGTAAAATCTGGGGCTAAAACAAAATTTTGGTGGTAAAAATGTAGTTATTTTTTCTTCACTGCCCAACGGTATAAAATTCTGTGACACACCCATGGCGTCAATATGATCACTGCACCCCTAGATGAATTTATTGAGAGGTGTTTTTAAAATGGGGTCACTTATGGGGAGTTCTGCTGTTCTGGCACTTCATGGGCTCTCCTAGTGGGTCATGGTACATGCAAACCATAACAGTAAAATCTGGCGCTCCATGCATCCTGAGCGTTGCACTGTGCCTGAAAAATATTTCCCTATTACATGTAGGGCATTGGCGCACTCAGGGAAAAATGGACCTCAGTTTGTTGTAAATAAAAATTACTATTAGACCTTAGAAAAATTAAAAACTTGGGGCTAAAACCAACATTTTAGTGGTAAAAATGTAATTTATTCTTTCCTCACCGTCAATATGATCACTGCACCACTCGATGAATTTATAGGGGAGATTAATTTGTAAAATGAGTTCACATATGGGGTTCTGTTTTTCTGGCACTCTCAAGCCATTCCAGCAAAATCTGAACTCCAATATACCGCCTCTTCCCTTCTGAGATTTGCACTGTGCTTCAAAAGTAGTATTCCCCGACATATGAGGTATCGGCGTACTCAGGAGAAATTACACAACAAATTGTATGATGCAATTTCTCCTGTTACCCTCATGAAATTGCAAAATTTGTGTCCAAAATAACATTTTTGTGGAGAAAATCTGATTTTTTCTTACTTACACCTCAATGTTATAAACTTCTTTGAAGCACCTGGTGGTTAAAGGTGCTCACCACGCATCTAAATACATTCCTTGAGGGGTCTAGTTTCCATAATGGGGACACTTGTGGGGAGTTTCCACTGTTTAGGCACATCAGGAGCTCACCAAATGGGACATGACATCTGGTAATGATTCCAGGAAATTTACATTCAAAAAGTTGAATGGCGCTCCTTCCCTTCCGAGCCCTGCCTTGTGCCCAAACAGTAGTCTTCTCCTTCATATTGGGTATCGGCGTACTCAGGAGAAATTGCACAACAAATTGTGTGGTGCAATTTCTCCCGTTACCCTTCTGAAAATGCAATATTTTGTGCTAAAAAGATTTGTGTTCAACAATATTAACATCTGTAAAGCACCTGAGGGTTCAATGTGCTCACCACACATCCAGATCAGTTCCATGAGGGGTCTAGTTTCCAAAATGGTATCACTTGTGGGGGATTTTTATTGTTTAGGCACATCAGGGGCTCTCCAAACGTGACATGGCATCCGCCAATTGTTCCAGCAAATTTTGCATTCAAAAAGTCAAATGGCGCTTCTTCCTTTCCGAGCTCTGCCGTGCGCCCAAACAGTGGTTTTCTCCCTCATATTGGGTATCGGCATACTCAGTAGAAATTCCACAACAAATTTTGTGATCCATTTTTTCCTGTTACGCTTGTCAAATAAAAAAATTTGGGTCTGAAGTCAATTTTTTTGTGAAAAAAAGTTACATGTTAAGTTGTTGTTTTTTTTCAAAAAATTCCTGTCAAGCACCTGAAGGGTTAATAAACTTCTTGAATGTGGTTTTGAGCACCTTGAGGGGTGCAGTTTTTAGAATGGTGTCACTTTTGGGTATCTTTCAAATAGGCGCCTCAAAGTGACTTCAAATGTGACGTGGTCCCTAAAAAAATGGTTTTGCAAATGTTGCACTGGGGAACTTTTAACCCTTATAACTTCCTAACAAAAAAAAAAAAAATGTTGGTTCCAAAACTGTGCTGACGAAAAGTAGACATGTGAGAAACATTATTTATTAACTATTTTATGTGACACATCTCTGATTTAAGGGCATGAAAATTCAGAATTGGAAAATTGTGAAATATTCTAAATTTTTGCCAAATCTCCCTTTTTTCACAAATTAACACAAGTCATACCGAAGAAATTTTACCACTATCATGAAGTACAATATGTCATGATAAAACAGTCTCAGAATCACCGGGATCTGTTGAAGCATTCCAGAGTTATTACCTGAAAGTGACAGTGGTCAGAATTGTACAAATTGGCCCAGTCATTAACATGCAAACCACCTTCGGGGTTAAAGACATTTATGTTGTTCCGGAGAGCGTGGCGATACCTTATATGCACTCTCCCTTAAAATATAGTTTCTGACTCCAGGATCCACCCTGTATAATATCTATATTTATTGGCTGAAAGAATATATTAAGGTTTACACAGAGCCTTGAGACATATTGAATGTAGATCACAAGATCTTCACCATTTATGTTCGAAAAGTCAACAGTGTTGCGCTTGGTGAGGGTTTTACTGGAGATGCTGTCACCTTCATGACGGAAGGATAGTGCGGCATACAGAAATTTTCACAAAACCCATTGGGTCTGTCAGTCAACATTTGGAACCATTATGTGATGAACCAAATAGATGCGTTATATTTCTATGAACAAAGGTGAATTCGGATATCAGAGAAGAGTTACACTGTGTAGATACACTATCCAAAATTGATGCAAATTTTCTTAAAGAAATCACTGCCAGATCCAAACAAACCATCCATGGGTGCACAATGTACAGGTTGTTCCTTTATGGGATTCCGAGTGTTATACACAGAAGAGGATCTTGTGTGTTTAACCCTTGTTTCCTGTTGTCTTTCCCCCTCATCTGTTCTGCTCCCTGGTGTGTATATTCTGCTGGGTCCATTTGTCTTGGCAGCCATGTTTTCAGAATAATACAGATGTAACACAGCTGTGCTTTTACACAATCTGGTAATATCATTGTATATCACGTTGCTTAAAAAAGGTTTAGTGTTTCACCATCAATGGAGATTTTAAAGATCAATCAAGATCAATCTGATATGGAATCTTAAAGGAGAACTCCCTAAGTGTCCATTCTAAAATCCGACTTACAGTAGGTTAACAGTGTCATATTTTTTTTTTTATATTTTACCTCCAGCACTGTGTATTCGCAGATCAGGAATGCAGACCACTGTGAGAAGAGTCTATGAATCAGTCATCCTCAACAAGGATTGCTATTGTGCAGCAATCCGCTGAATAAATGACATATACAGTACTTTTCCGGTAAATAGGAAGTACTCAAAGCTAAAGATTTTGAATCTGACAATTGCCTTAGCGAGGATCCTGACCAGAAACCCCAGAACTATCTTCAGCCTTTTACTATCGTTATAACAACAGTGTTGAAAAATATTTTTTAATACATAGCGATCTTTGATGTGATCACACACCGCCCCCATCAAATAGACAGCCAGTGTTGGACTGGGGTGACAAGGGCCCACCAGTAACATTGACTATGGCGGGGCCCACTTTTCACCTGCATACAAATATTACACTACCCGCTTTCACAAATTTACCTACTGTATATCTCTATATAATAATAAACTGGGTAGTTTGGATAATGAATGATGAGATGATGCTTTTTTCTGTATGGAGTAAATCATGTGAATCATGCCAAGTACTGCCCATATAGTAGGGTTGTGCAGACAGGGGCCCACTGGGGGATTCCCCTGTTCCCCTACGGGCCAGTCCGAGCCTGGACATAGCATTGTTTTGTGACTTAAATTGTGAAAAATCAAACCATAGTGGCATCTTGTCAGCATCAGTAAGCCACAAATGGGACCAACTTAAATGAAATCAATGGTGCCAATTATTGTAAAAGCAGATTCTTCAATACCCTGAAAGGCCTTCAATGTAAAAAAAAAAAAAAAAAAAAAAAGAAAAAAAGAAAAAAAAAAGGTCTCTTAAAAAACATATCCTCCATCTGCAGGATAGATGATAAATGTATAATCTTTGTTGGTCTGACTGCTGGAGCTGCTACTGATCACACTGAACGGGGAAGTGAATTAAGTGCTACTGAGCATGTGCAACCAGTGCTCAGGTGATGGACAGATAATAGTACATAGGAGTTATAGACAAAAAATGGAGGGTGGTCGCCCATGCTCATTAATGCTTCCAAAAAAAGTGAAGCTCCTCTGTGAGTGATCAGTGTAGTTCTCAGCAGATCGACTCTTAGCAATCATATTTCTCATCTATACTTTTTATAGAACTCACCCCTTTTAGGGTTTGCTTACACTTACATATAAATAAATCGGTCCCATTCTCATCGAGGAGAGAGGGACAATTTTTTCTTAATTGCCATCCTATGTGCAATCTGTTTTTTTTGTTTGTTTGTTTTTTTAGGGTATGTGCACACGCTGCGGATTTTGCTGCGGATCCGCAGCGTTTCCGTAGCTGCAGATCCGCAGCGGTTTCCCATGCATTTACAGTACCATGTAAAGCTATGGGAAATGAAATCCGCAGTGCACATGCTGCGGAAAATAACGCGCGGAAACGCAGCAGTTTATTTTCCCGCAGCATGTCAATTCTTTGTGCGGAATCCGCAGCGGTTTTTCACCTGCTCCATTAGGAAACTGCAGGTGAAAAACCGCAGCGGAAACCGCAATAAAAACCGCGATAAATCTGCAGTGGTTTTGCACTGCGGATTATCAAAACCGCTGAGGAAAATTCCACAATGGAATCCGCAGCGTGTGCACATGGCCTTACTCAGCAGCTATGAATCCTTAAGGCTATGTGCACACGCTGCGGAATGGTGTGCGGATTTTTCTGCACTGATTTTGATAAATCCGCAGGGCAAAAACAGTGTGTTTTTCCTGCGGATTTACTGCGGTTTTTGTGCGGATTCTACTACGGTTTTACACCTGCAGTTTTCTAATATGGAGCAGGTGTAAAACCGCTGCGGAATCCGCACAAAAAATTGACATGCTGCGGAAAATAAACCGCTGTGTTTCCGCGCGTTTTTTTCCGCAGCATGTGCACAGCAGTTTTTGTTTTCCATAGGTTTACACTATACTGTATAGGTACTGTACACCGCATGGAAACTGCTGCAGATCCGCAGCATCAAAAACACTGCGGATCTGCAGTAAAAACCACAACGTGTGAACATGGCCTTACAGGTCCATTTAACATTTCCCTATGTTATAGAACTGTAATCTATGCATAATAATCAGATACCTTACTGAGTGTCCTTATGGCATGCAATTTTTTTCGCTCACTTTACGGATTTTGGAGTGAAATCTCAGAATGCTGAATACAGCTGAGAAAAATATCTGCAAATCTGCATTCTCATTGAATAACATAACATAGGTACGAATGCAATCAGATTTTTTTCGGATTGTACTTGTCCAATGTATATACACGTGTGAACAAACCTGTAAGAAAGTTCCCAAACTTTAGTCCTCAAGAGCATTAGTATTTAATAACATCACCTGTACAATAGGAAGGAAATTCAGAAAACATGATCCGTTGGAGGCTCGTGAGAACAGGAGTTGGGGAACACTGCTTTAAAAGAAAGGAACAGATTTGGGGTAATTTTTTTCCCTTCTTAAATGTAGGCATTCAGAGCTAAAAAAAATATGCAAATTGCCTCTTCTGAGAAAAAGAAGAGGCAATTTGCATATTTAAATTCCCAGAGGAGCATTGCACGGCGAATAAGCCTCCTTACCTTGACAAGCCAGCTGGTATGTCACTCTCCATAAGGAGAAATGTTACCCCTTAGACCCCAGTCCAGAGCCTCTCACCTAGCCAAATCAGTTCTCATGCTTCGCACTGACGAGGGCCAATAGCCCGAAACACCGTGTCTGCGAATTGAGATTCTGATTTGGCTTTTATCCTAAGTCATATTGCACGACTCGTTAAAGGGTTGATTGTGACTTGTAGGATCGCTACTTCCAACAGGTGGCGCTATAGAGTTAAGTCCTCTTTTTCTCAGAAGAGGCAATTTGCATATTTAAATTCCCAGAGGAGCATTGCACGGCGAATAAGCCTCCTTACCTTGACAAGCCAGGGATGGTATGTCACTCTCCATAAGGAGAAATGCTACCCCTTAGACCCTAATATAAAAAAGTGTCTTATTTGGATGAAAACTGAGGGCGTTGGTTGCATGTGAACCAGGTCCAATTGTAAGATCCCCTCAGCTAATTTATGACCACAGTCAAGTTCAGGTTTCATGTGTCATAAATCAGCTGAGAGATGCTCAGGAGAGGAAAGATGAAGTCAAACTCTCCCGTCAGCCCTGATCACTGACAGATTCTCAGTTATCTCGTTCTGCAGCACAAAGAATATGGACACTTTTGGAAGACAATATGGACAGGAACATTTAAGTTGGGAATTTCTCTCCGGATACTTCTATTAAAGGGAAATTGGCGGAACATGCCTTTAAGGAAACGAGATATGGACTGATTAAATACAAAGATCAATCTGCACCTTCTGCAAACATGTCTAACGCGGAAGATGTGTATATGAGGGTATTTTTATATCTAAGAAGCAGTGACCAATAGTAATACTTTCATCTTCAAAACAAAAATCAGAAACCTGTAACAATGTTTAGATATCGAATGTGTCCGTTTCATTTCGGTTCAGGGACCTATTTTTCCGCTCTCCATTTTCTGAGCCTGTAACACTGACCCTGACACCATGTGATAAATGGGATTTCACTGTGTACTTTGCATTATAAGTACATGCGATAACACCAAGCATAGATTTTAGAGACTATCAGCAAATTATGAGCATTTTATCCCAAACAACGTTTATCACGTAGAAGGTCTCCCGCTTGTTATTGTTGGCCGAGGCTTCATGTGCATCTTATCTAACATGTTTTAAATTACAAGCATATGTCTGCTCCATTCCTGCACACAAAGCAAATCTCACAATAGCTTTCTCGAGTCAGTAAGGGGGACTGGAATTTCCTGCCCCGTGTTCAGCCCAATACGCCCCAGCTCAAGTCAGATGGCAGAACAAAGACATTAAAGAAAGGAACCTAAGATCTGTGGAGTAACGTTTGTACAAAAAAAGTGATGTCCATATTGTATTTTTTATACAGCACTTAAAATAATAAAGAAAGCAGCTTTGAAAAAAAGTCTAAAAATGGTAGACTTGCTACAATTTTGTGTGTACAGCTCCTATGCAGACCTATGCCTCCACATATTAACAGCACACAAACTCTGTATAGCAGACCTAGCTAAAGAGTCACACACACATCACATCCGGGACTCTTGCTGTTCTGGTCTGAGGACAGAGATACCCGAAGAGCTGATGACAGTGGCCCATGGGCCGCACCATGACCTCCGCCATATGTGTCCCAATATCACCGCTATCTGCATCCTCAGAATGCAGATAGCAGTAAATAAATTGGTGGAGGACAGAGTCGCTCCTACCACCATCAGCGTGGTGTATGGAATGTGAGCCTATATAAAAAGTGTCTATGTGAGGGCTCATACTGTATACACAGGGCTATTTGAGGGCTTATATTGTATATAGAGGGGCTTTGTGGAGGCTGTGTGGGGGCTTAGACAGTATATGGGGGTAAGGGTATATAATTTTGTATTCACATTAGTATCTCGCTATCAGCGAGACCCAGCGTAGGATGATTAGAGTAGTAGTATCCGCAGATGCCTGTGACCGGCGGTAACCTTATTACAGCTGGTCACAGTTGCTGGCTCTCATGCTCTTATCTAGTAAGAAAACAGGGCTCTGACCAGTGGTAAGGAACTTACCGCAGATCAGAGCCGGGGTTTCTCGTGATGTCTCACCGATTACAGCAGAAAATACTAGGGAGAAAGCAGCACAAATAGGGTCTCATCTGACATACAATTATAGTTCTTAATCAGATTGTACTACCCTGATTTATGTATAGCTGCTGCGGATCCATGGGTTATAAAACCGATAACTACCATATTTAGATCAGAATAATTTGTGGATGTCTCCCACGCTGCTGTGTATGGAAGACGTCAAATCTCAGAGATTGATTCAACCAAATGTTTTTTATTCAAAGCATTTCTAAGTGTCAAGCACTTCTCCAACAAGAAATGTGGTCATTTCCTATCATCACCCCTGGGAAAGATACTTGAGTGTGTCGATACGTGTGGGGCACTTGCCCCCCAGGCTGCACATGGCACCTTACCTCCAAATGGCTGTCTGACTGCCTAGTATCCCTCTCCCTCTTATCCATACCGGCTGGATTTCCATTTGGCAACTGCTTTAATCTCTTAGGCCGGGTTCACACTTGCGCATTGGGCTTTGTGGAGAGCTGCGTACTTCCTCTGTTAAGCCCCGCCCACCTCCGAACTTCTTCCGTTTAGGCCGCCTACTTCTGCATGCGTCCTGTGTACCTATCTTTAACGTTGGGTGCGCAGAACATGCAGATGTATGAGTATGCGTCATTTTGACGAGCCCGCCGTCCGCACAAAACGCAACAAGTTGTTTTCCCATGCGGTCGCCGGGTGCGTCAAAACAACGCACCCACATACATCCGCATGTCCTGCGTACCCAATGTTAAAGATGGGTACGCAGGACGCATGCAGAAGTAGGCGGACCTAAACGGAAGATGGGTGGAAGTGGGAGGGATTAACAGAGTAAATATGCAGCCCTCCGCAAGGCCTCCGAACGCTAATGTGAAATTAGCCTTAGTAGGGCATATTTCTTCAGCTCTTTATTTCCCTTGATTTATACAGGGACAGTTACCCTAATGGGGCTGGCAGTACACAATTCTATCTTTGGTTTGGAATGTAATATTATGGTTTCCAGTATAAATCTGCATATGTGATGGGATGGCCATGTGATCTGTGGCCTGGCAAGGACTGCATTTGGTCTGTGTTTTGTCAGCCTTTTTTTGGTGTTTTAAATGTTTTTACTATTGTGTGTACCTGTTACCTTTGATGTCTCCATTCAAATAAAATTCACTTTTTAAGGTGATCCCTACTGATATGCATATTCTTTTCTCCTTTAATTTTTTCAATGCTTGACACTTTTAAACGCGTTGAATAAAAACCATATGATTGAATCAATCACTGAGAGTTAACATCTTCCACACACAGCAGCTGGGGAGATATCTACAAATTATTCCTATCTTCACAGAGGACAGCTTGGGAACAGTAACATGAACTTCAGGGAGAAGTCAGTGTTCGTGCACTGACACTAGATGTTCGATACAGATCTCAAACTTTACTGTTTGAGTTCCCCCATCCCTAATCCTAATCCTAATCCATAAATCTCTCTAGCACTTGCCTATTCAGGTGGGAAAATGGATTCTCCCTTCTAGTTGCTAATCATTTTGCTTGAGTTAGATATTAATTTATGCTTTCTTGAAAGCTGGGTGACAACCTAGGTAGGCGGCATCCAAGGTACCAAATGGCGAGTCAGCTACCTCCTTCCTAATATAAGGTGCACCAGTATGTCATACCGGGCTGATGTGTAGAGCGGGTCAGGACAAGAGTCTAAAACACAGACGGCATTTGCCCTGGGAGCCACAAAGATAGAAGAAAAAAACATATAAAATTAACATCATGCTTGGAAGCATCTGATCAAAATACAAAATTGATTAATCTGTACATTATATGCCATAAAGGAAAAGAAAAAACAACAACATAGAAATGCTGTTTTTGGTCACTGCACTTCCCCTAAAAATGCATTAAAAAGTGATCAAAACAATCCCCAAAATGGTATCAATAAAAGCATAAAAAAGACAAATATAAAGTGTTAATACAGTTTTGTGGCTAAAAAAATTCTAGAGAAAAAAAGCTGAAATTTTTTTTATCAGAGGTAGTATTGCGCCACCGATTGGTCCATGTAAATGAACCTTTAAAAAACCTGGTAATATTAGTGGAGGCATGTAGCATTACATAAGGCAGATTTGGATTTCAGGGGGAGCATGTAGTAGAAGTGAAAGGATACAGGATCTCCAGTTGTTTGTTTTTAGCTGTTTTCTGAAATACTGATGAAGTCTAGTATTTCTACAGAAAACGCACATTTTGCGCTTTTCGTAGAAAGTTATGTGATGGAAAAATAGGTTCTATACATCTGATGGATTATTCACTTCCTGTGGAAAAGCCTCATCTAGAGGAATAAGACAACAAACCTGCCTTGTAGACCTCTAGAGGGTGGCAAAATTGCAGCACACAATAGGGCAGAAAAGTAAAAAAAAAGAAAGACACCACTGACTGTGTGGTTGTGCTCACCTGGTGGTGTTGTCACCTGTTTAAAGGGAACCTGTCACCCCCCTGGTGGCCCTTTTAGTTCGGGTTCCTGGCACTGCTGCGATAATCGCTTTTGAAATTTGTCCCTCATACCTGTGAAATCGTCCGGGGGGGGGGGGCAGGTCTTTCCCCCTAATCCAGAAGCCTCACATCCGTCACTCATGGCCTCTGCGCGCTGCCTTCTCTTCCTTCAGTAGCATCCCCGGCGCCTGCGCTGGTTTTTTTTTTTCGGGCATGTGCAATTGCGCTGCCCTTCGAACTTACAGCGCAGGTGCCGGGGACGCTACTGAAGGAAGAGGAGGCGGTGCCCGGCGCGCAGAGGCCATGAGCGACGGATGTGAGGTGTCTGGATTACGGGAAAAGACCTGCCCCCTGGACGATTTCACAGGTATGAGGGACAAATTTCAAAAGAGATTATCGCAGCAGTGCCAGGGACCCAAACTAAAAGAGCCACCTTGTCAGAATGCAGCATTAGTACAGCACAAGGTGGCTCTTTTAAGGCCCCGTCACACTTAGCGACGCTAAAGCGATCCCGACAACGATACGACCTGTCAGGGATCGTTGCTGCGTCGCTATGTGGTCGCTGGTGAGATGTCAAACAGTGAGATCTTCCCAACGACGCAGCAGCAATGCGGCGACCTGTACAACGATGTCGTTGTGACCCTGTCACATGGCAGCTATTATGACGATTCAGACCTCGATGAGGGACGTCCTGTGTGACGTTGTAGTCAACGAGGTCGTTGGTAAGGTGTCAAACACAGCGATGTGTGCTACCCAGCGGGACCTCAACGATCAAAAAAGGTCCAGGCCATTCCGACACGACCAGAGATCTCACAGCAGGGGCCTGGTCGCTGCTACGTGTCAAACATAGCGAGATCGCTACTGAGGTCGCTGTTGCGTCACAAAACTTGTGACTCAGCAGCGATCTCGCTAGCGACCTCGCTTAGTGTGACGGGGGCTTTAGTTACAAACGCCAGGGGGGGTGATTAGTGTGATTATCAGCTGCTACTGCCCATGGCGGGAAGACATATCTCCCAAATTTATATTTACCAGAATGAAGATAATGATGTTAGGCGGGCTGATCTGTGGGAAATGAGACGCCTCGGAGTATCAGATAAAATTTTTATTAGTACCAATGCCTTTCACCGACTTTCTCAAAACGTTAAAAAAAAAATTAATTTTTGACCTAGAGATTAGTGCTGGTTCAGCACCAAAACATGTTGGCACTAATAAAAACCTTATCTGAAACTCCAAGGCTCCTCATTTCCCATATTGTAGCCCATCTAACGTGATTCTCTCCATTTTGGTAAACAATCCTGCCTCGTGGTTAGAGCTTTAAAAAGGACAACTCAGTATAGACGGATTTCATAGGAGAGAAACTTGTTAAAAAGTGGATAGAAAATAATTCTTTTATACAACCCAAAATAAGGTCACTGGAATCATCTGCACGTGACTAAAACATAACCACTGCAGAATATTTCTGTATGTGTCAAACATCTCCAACTAGTTAGGATGTCCGCCTCATCGTGGGTTACGTATTATTGGTTAATGAACAAAGAATAAGAACAGCAGGTATTTACAATCAACAAAACAGTAAAAATCCTGCCCTTGACACAAGCTAAACTAGTAAAAGTAATGGTTGCTATGGTACAGTCAATGTGTGCAGTATCTACATACTACTCAATAAAGTAGTAGATTAACCTTCCTGAGAAGAGCCTACTGGTATCGGGCTACAGTCAGTAACGCCTGAGAGATTAAGAATCTTACACTGATAAATGTTTTGTCTGTGCACACATTTCTTTTATTCAATTACAACATTTCTTTTGCAAATTTGGAAATGCTATATGCAAAGTTACAAGTTTTACTGTAGATCAGCATTACTTTATATGCAAGAAAATAGATAATGAGCGCTTCGATGACCTATACAGCAGGAGTGACTGAGATAACACAAGAAGTGTAGAAGGGATATTCACATTAGACCACATTCACACGTTCAGTATTTGGTCAGTATTTTACTAAAACCAGGAGTGAGTGAAAAATACTTAAGTAGTGACATTTCTATAATAGTTTTCCTCCGATTGTTCCACTCCTGATTTTGGCTTACAAATAGTGATAAAAATACTGACCAAATACCAAGCGTGTGAATGTGACCTTAGGGAAAGGCTGTCCTAAAGTTATAGCAGAGCCAAGGATTAAAGGCCCTTTTACTTGTAATCATTAGATTGTGTAAGCACGGCAGATTTTAGCAAACAAATTTGCTCATTGATTGATCGCTTTCTCTATGTGGCCTACAAGATTATCGTTGTTTGCAGCAAATCTCCCAATGAAAACTGTATTATTGATAGTTCAATTCCATACAGCTTGCATTAGTCTGTGTAAAAGGGCATTTAGAAGAGTGTCAATAGCCTTGTGATATCATCGATTAGCACTTGTTATAGGCAAAACCATTCCTATCTAAAAGGGATATTCACTGCAGTGCCCTAGACCTATGTAAATATCATTGTCATGGTGGACTGACTAGTTGGTACCCCCCTCCCAGCTCCTAATATTGTGGATATGTGCCTCTATCTACACCCTTGGGGTGCTGTAGATTACAGAGAAGTAGAGAAACTGATTTTAATAAGGTTTCGAGATAGAAGAAAAGTTAATTTCACACACAACACACACATCCCATGTACATCTGCCATGGTTGAGAAGAGACATATGGAGTAGAGGCAGTGTTGTGGCCAGCACAACGGTCTTTACACATGTTCACCATAGATGGAATTCTGCAGTCAATTACAGCGGATGTTCAAGACAAAATTGTATAAAAATGTATTTTCTCAGTTTGCCAGTCCTGATTAATTCCTTTGCGTAAAAGAATAAATAAAAATACAATTGCCAACGATCAGGATTATCCCACTAGGATGCTCAAAACTCAAGGAATTTTCCTCCAAGACAACCAGTTGATATCCATGTAAAAAATTTCAGAAAACAAAAATAAATTGTATTTTAGAATGGCCATTGGAATGAATAGTAGGAAAAAGAGCCACTGTTTCAGATTATACTCTGGATATGGTTTCAATTTTATTACTCTCATATGAACTAATGGACAGTTCTACTATGTAATGCCCATGATTTAATAAAGGTTATATATTAGCATTGTATTCAATTTGGCTACAAGCCAGTTACAGACACAGTATTAATAAATCTACTGACATGTTTCTAATTTTTAGACAGTAAAAACTGAGAGTCCGATTTATAAAGGCCGGCATTGTTCATGCTGGTCTTGATGAGGAGATATACTGGAGTCAGACGCTCATGACTCATGAAATGGTGTACATCTCTTCATGAATCAGAACTGCCAGATGAGCAGCGTACACCATGCCTCACCACCAGTGGCGTAACTTGAAACTCATGGGCCCCGATGTGAAAGCTCCAACGGGGCCCCCAAATATTTTAAATCTTTAATAGCAATAGTCTTTTTCTATAAGCTAAAGGGACTTTTAGGGCCCCCTAGGCTCCAGGGCCTGGGTGCGATTGCAACCCCTGCACCTGTTGTAGTTACAGCCCTGCTCGCCACAGATCCTACTCCAGTCCCTGCTTGAGTAAAATTTGTGGTGTATTGAAGGGCAGCGGCAATCAAGATTTAGATGAGCAGAGGTGGCTTTGCCGCCATTTGGCTGCAGCTTATCCTACTTTGTCACAGTTATGTAAGAATGGTGTAAAAACGCCAAAACTCACAATTTTAGAACACTAGTCGCAAAAAAAAAAAAAAAAAAATGCAGGGTTTAAAGTTTTTATTTCTTTTGGGTTTTTTTTTTTTTACACAGTGATTCTGATTGTCCAGGACAAAGCACCTATATGAGAACGTGCGTCGGGTGTGGTGGACGCTCGGACCAGCGGCAGGATATACAATTGTGGCATGATAAAGTTTACCATAAAAAGATATTGCCATTAGGTCCAACTATACTATAGATTATGAGTCGGTTAGGGAGCTATCACTAAAAACACTGGAATAAGACGGCGCGGTTGGGCGCTTATGCGCATGCGCCAGTCTCAGGGGAGACGCTGGACTCATACAGGAGTGAAAGAAAAATGCCACTACAAAGAAGGCGAAACCTAGCGCTTATGCCCATGCGCCGGTGCTTGAGATTGGTCTGCAGTCTAGCATAGGGTTATGACGTGCCAGACATGTGCACTAGATACATAGGAACGCCGAAGATCAGGATGTTGTCCTCCATTAGTAGCAGGTTCCTTTGGCGGTAAGAATAAGTAAACGATAAAAATAATATGATAAACAGTGTAAAGTTTGGATGTATAAACACAAGAGGGACACAATTATGCACGTATGCACTTTATAAAATTTATTGCTAGACAAAATATACAACATATGTAATATATTCTAATACATGCACTTTATTGATCACAAATGGTTGTAATTAAGGATTGTTTTAAAACCTATATATATGCACTAAGATGCTGTATCCACTGCTTGAGAAAGGCTCATTTAGAGCCGAAACGTTGCACAGACATGTGGGTCTGATTAAATCCTGCACATTTATTAAGAAAAATGGAGTGCTGCCTTCTTTTTTGAACTTTATCACCTATATCTTGTATATACACTATTATAGGGCATAGCGGGTTGTCATTATTGCCAGTTTTCAACACTCATATTATATATTGTTTATACTCAAGTCGCCTCATGTATGGTTTTTCCTCATTTTTAACAAATACTTCATGTCATGTATATCCTTTTATGGTTTGTTCAATAAAATGTGATATCATTCTTTATTTCGGCCTGTTTTTAAAGTAAATTGTTTTTGGCATCTTCATTATTATACTCAGTGGGAAAACCTCTGATTTTTTACAAGGCGTACAGAACTTTAAAAGACTTCAATCGTTTTCATGAAAAAGTATAGCAAAGAGGTGACATCGGTTTTGATGGTAAATCTTGATGACAAGCTCTTGTTAAATAGATGATCTGCTTGCCTTCTGCTACATCTATGATAAAATAAGCACAATAAAACAATGCGGCAAATTTCAATATTTTCTACAGGTTACACAGAGGATAAATGCAACAGACTACAAATCCTCTGTAATAAATGAAACATGCAACTTCATTTAATCAGTATTATGTATGTACTCATCTCCAGTTACATTTATTTGATGCCTTACATTAGTCTACTTCATTGGGTCAAATATAAACCGCTTATCACTGAATATACTAATCAGGAACACTCCTACTTTTATCTTGTGAAATTGAAGCGCAAGTGTCACGCTCGCTACATTCAGTGATAACACCGGCAACACTCTTGACAGCAGCATCCAGCAAATGTCTTCATCCATCTAAAACCCTTTAGACTTGGTAATTAATTACTAAAATGCACTGATAAATAACTGGAAATGGGAATAAAAATTCACCAACATAAATCACCTTATCTAATGCTGTAGAAAGCACCATGTAAGAAAGACAACTTTGATGGAAGACCTGCCACCAGCGGCGACGGAAGTACTTATGCATTCAAGACTAATCACTTCTGATTGTCAACAAAACCAAACTGGTGTATTGTCTCGGTGACTGAGTAGACCCCAATGAATGCAGCCTTAAGAAACAGAATTTTCCTTTAAAATAGATCTTTGACCCTAGTCGAGAATTACTCCTCCTAGAGATATTACCTCTTTAAATATCCACCTTGACTTTTATCATCACCATGCATTGTAATATAGTTATTGATCACCGGTGTGGTCCCAGTACATTAACAGTCAGAGTGGAGTGTTTTTTTTAGGTACAGTCCATATTGCTGTATCCGCTGCATAAAATTGCTGAAAAATCATCGTTGATCCGTCGAGCCAACGGATTGTGACTGACGGCAAAAAACTGATGTGTGAAAGGGGCCTAACCCATTTCTTTCCAGTTTCTCTTGACTACTTGTGGGTCAGTAGTAGCCTAAGCTTTATCAGTGGTTGTGTGCACACAATCCAGCCAGGTCATCACAATTGTGCGTGTCTAACAGAATTTTTTATCTAGATAAAGCCCATATTGCGCTTTTTGTCATTTCCAGTTTTTCCTCAATAACTACAGAAACATCTGATGAAAACATCTTAGCACTGAAGCAGCAAACTCTGTGAATGCAAAAATTTATATCTGTCTCAAAACGTTTGGCCACGACCATGAACAATTTACAAGAAATATGTAGTTTGGTTAAAAGTCAGACTAAAACTTACAATTGGGATGAATTTTAGTATATATGAACTCAAATGAAGTTTCATTCTATATTTCTATTTTTCACACTAAATACCCGGAATTAATTTTGCCGAATACTGTAGTTGTACAATCCATTTGCGTGTAACAAGATGCCACTGCTATAAAATGGTTAAATTCCATACTGCGCTTTGTTTAACTTCGCACTAAATGAGATAAGGAAACGGACAATCAAATATTACAACCTATTATCCAGTGCTGTCCAGTGTGCTAAAAGTAGCCATTAGTGAGTATTAGTCTTCCATGGCCATACTCTCCGTCTGGTTTTGAAAGCATGGGGTAATGACTTCTACCGCTTTACGTACGGATATTCTATGCTTCCCTGTAAATCCCATTAGAGATTACATAGTAGAGAACATAATGATACAATATAACTTCACAAACATTTTCATAAATGTGTCACAAGGAAATGTAGAACGCACGGAAACTCAATTATTAAGTTCATTTGTGTGAATTGCGATCTGTTTGAAAGGCATTACAAAAATTTCTACCATTTAAAGGCAATTACATTCAACTATTGAGTTACTAAAGTCAACACGAGATACAAATCTCAAGTGGATAACAGAGAGGGAAATGGTACTTTAGAAAGCTGCCTTTTGACTGTTCCTGTAACATTATGTGAATACCTTTTCAAAGGTGAGGGTTGAAGACATTTAAAAAAAAAAAAAAAGAATCGCTCTCTAAAGGCTGCATATTTCCTTCAGGTTAGACATCTGATTACATGGATCTAACCTTTCCTTGCATACTTTCCCCTTTATTGTGCACATATGAAATCCAAACCTATTTCCTATAAAGAATGCCAGTGCTGTGTCCGTCAGTTGGCTTCTCCTGTAAAGTCAAGTTCTAAGACTACACTGAGTACTGCCGAGAAACTACTGGGGAGAAGAAACCTGAGAATGCATGACAAACAAATACAGGTACCATATATACCGTGAAATGTCATGTTTTCATTTACCATATGGTGATGCGGATATTTAAGAACTGGTGCCATACGGATTTCCCTCTTTTCTATTCCTAACTAACCTTCCTAAAGAAAATACATGTTTATAGGGCAAGTTAATTTGATAACAGTTTAACGATGAACATTTGGTGACGTGGTCGTTATGGTTCCAGGGAGGTACAGATGTGTGTGCCTTTAATTTTACTCAAGTACATTAAGATGGCTGTCTTAGCAAAAAAAAAAAAATTTTCCAGGATTTTGGATCTGAAAATGAAAACTTATTATTACAAACCTACCGGCACCCACCTAGATCCAGCACTGGCTGTGAACTGGTCCGAGTTGTAACAGGAAAAGGAAACATCACCATTCCACCAGCAGCAGGACCTTTGATTGGCTGCACTGGTCTAATGACTTGACATGCTCGTTATCCAAAAACACCTGATGACAAGTTGCTCAAATCACCTGACCACTGTGGACAATCACAAGAAGAGAGATGTCTGCTTATCCTGGGTCAACGAAGACCATGCAGAGGCTTGCACTGGATATAGGGTGGGTACCAGTAGGTGACTACCAATTATTTTGTTGTGTTTTACAGATCCAAGCCCATGGAGAACGCTTGTACACCCACTGCCCCCCCCCTTTACCCCCCGGATAATTCCTTTAACTTCTAGGTGTAATGATACTAATTCAGTACAATCAACCAAACTGCATTTTTTTGCACATGGGCTCCCTTGGGATGTAAATGGCTGTTAAATGAGATTGAGTGCATATGCGGCTGACCATATGCCAATATGACATGGTGAATCATATGTCCACCTTATATGCACGTTTTGTACTGAGCTTATCGGTATACATATTACAAAATTGATAATATGATTATCCTGACATATAGAGAACCGCTGGTATTTATATTAGATGCATAAAATAACCTGTTTCTCCATATTTTTGTTTTGTTCACATTTGTTTATTTGTCCTTACTCTTCTGTTCTCATCTTTTCTGTACTTACACAAAGCACTTTTTTCTATTTAACATGACCTATATTTTTATGTTGTTTGTCTTATTTGTTATAGTGTATTTTATATGTATGCATATCTCATATATTTGCCCAATGTTTGCATTTTTCTCCCTTGTCCTCATTTAATTTTGCAGTACATGATGTTATATTGGAGGTATACTCCCCTGGACGTTTGAGCTGTCTATGCATTTGCTTTGCTTTGCTGTGGAATGCATAAACCTCTTCCAGTTCCAAGACCATGTGTATGTGTAATGGCCCTTGGTCCCTTTTCTGAGACCCGCAGCTGTGCTACACAGAGGTGATGCCATTCTTGAGTCTTGACATACGGTAAGTCAGAAATATACCGTACATAGTGCATGAGCTTAACAGTCGACAGGTAACCCCTGATGAAGCTCCAATGCGGTAGTTACATGTGTGGGGGCTTGCATCATCAGGCATACTTATGCTCCCTTGACCTCAGCCCATTGTACTTTACATCTCTTTTGTAGGTCTTCTCTTGTATTTTGTTTATAATAAGCAATGTTTTTTGGCTCATTACCCCTTATTTATTTTTTTAAAATATGCATCGTTTACCTGCCACGTTATTAATCTATTCAGCAGTATACGGTTTAACTAAAGGCACCAAATAATTATATTCATGTTTGTCACATGTTGGGGTTATTGTTGAGTTATTGTATCAATCCCCTTTATTCTGACTCCATAACTAAGCTGCAAGTGTAGGACCCTGAGACATTGTCTCTAGGCTGCCTCTTACAACCGTTACTCACACTGAGTGAGGTCCTCAGATAGCTTGAACTCTATTGTAGGGGGCATGTATGAAAATTCCAGAAGGAGGCATATTTTCCAGCTGAATTCTTCTAAATATGTACACATACAGCAGATAAAAAAAGACTTTCCGAAACTGGGCTGCAAACACATGAGCTTGTAACATAGCTGATAGACCGAGAATGAGGAAGAAGAGAGGGGGTACTGACAGAGCTACATCAGAGGGTGACAGGGACAGAGGAGGTTTGTCTTTTTAATTTTCAATTGTCTGTTAGTGTTGTAATTTAATTACAATAAGTTTTCATTCCTTTTACCATTAAGTGTGCACTATGTTTTTTTCTTTGCATTAGTGATGAGCGAGTGTACTTGTTGCTCAGGATTTCCCGAGCACGTTCGGGTGACCTCCGAGTATTTATGACTGCTCGTAGATTTAGTTTTCATAGCAGCAGCTGAATGATTTACAGCTACTCGCCTGCTTGATTACATGTGGGGATTCCCTAGCAACCAGGCAACCCCCACATGTACTCAGCCTGGCTAGAAGCTGTAAATCATTCAGCTGCCATGATGAAAACTAAATCTCCGAGTAGTCAAATACTTGAAGGTCACCAGAGCGTGCTCGGTAAAACCTGAGCAACGAGTACACTCGCTCATCATTACTCTGCATCTGTCCATATCTTTTCGTTGTGCATATGTAAAATGTTTTGCATGCATTAGTTGCACCCCACTTTGTATTGTGCTATTGCTGTCTCCATTACCTCTTGTTTTTTTTCTTCTATTTTTAATATCTTGAGCCATATATCTGATATATTGGCTGTTGTAATAAGCGAACGTGTTCGGATAAGGTGTTATCCGAGTGACTACAGTGTGGTGGAATAATATGCTCAAGCCCCTGCAGGTATCGCAGATATTAGACAACAGCTACACATGCAGAGAGTTCTTAAACAGGAAATCCCTACAAGTGTTGCGGCTGTCGAACTGCCGTGAGACATGCAGTCGCGGACATATTTTTCGAGAACGCCAAAGTCACTCGGATAGCACAAAATAATGCTAGGACAGCACCTGATCAGAGCATGTTCGTTTATCACTAATTGGCTGCAGAAATTATTTAAGGAAAGACATCTATGGTGAAGCACTGAACAATTTCAAAATTATTAGCTAAAGGAAATACAGGTAAATACAGAAACCTCAAACCTTTCTTTTGTCCCTATATTTGCAATTCTACAGATGAACTGAAGAACTCCAATACAACCCAATCAATAAAGCATGGCGATCATACATGTAAAGCAGATGTAGATCAAGTGGTGGCATCATTTTTTCCGCAGCTGCATGTGTCGCGGCTGTGTCACAGCACATTCATGGAGAGCCTGTGCGTTGTGACTGTTACACAGCTGCGATATATGCAGCTGCGGAGCCGGACAGCAGATCAGCCGGTGATCTCCAGGTATCCGGGTTCCCTCTGCAGATTATTCGGTAAGCACTATAGCTTGCCAAACAAGCAGGGAACCAATCATATTTGCTCATCTCTAGAGAGGATCTCTTACTATAAACAACATCATTAGACTATGGCCAGCTAAAGGGAAAGTGGCAGAATGAAAATATGATTGAGGGAAGGATGAGGTGCCCCATTTCTATATGCAACTCCTTCCTTGTAAACAAACCTAACTTGTAAAGCATTCACAGAACTACGCTGCACATAACTATGGTTCAAACTCAAGTAGGGATCTGTGTGTTTTAAGTTTTATCTGGTTTGCGCGCACATGAGTTCTCTAGCACACTCACAATGCAAATCTCCATCTGCTGATAACTTAAACACATTTTATTAAAGATGAGGCGCTAATGTATAGTCTCTATTTCCAAGTATAATGTTATGTGCCGACACATTTATATATATAAAACATAAGGAATGATATTACTGTAGACAATAAGATTAGTGTAGGACACCATGGCCTTATATGTTTATGTGATTGCTGGTGGTTTTAGATGTTATTATAATCGGATAAAGGATGCTTTGTCCCTTATATTACAATCATATCCCTTTTTCCAGGCCATTATTCTAATATAAACAATTCCAGTCTGGTGGCCTCTCATCAGCCCCTCTCGTAACTTATATGCTCTGATCCATTTATTATTTTAAATGCTCCTCTAAAATGTGTTTTCATTTAAGAAGCATGATTGAGAAAAAAAATACATATTGGATTCCTAAAACATATGTTTTATATGCATTTCAAATGCAGCAAAAGGTAGATGCCTGATCAGACTTCTACTACTCGACTTCTAATCGGAAAGTTCATGTTGGCAGAAAAGTTCCAACCTAACTGAAAATTGTTTTTTATTGAGGTGGATCAGGGAGAAAAGTAATAGGACACTGGATGTGATATCACGTAAACAAAACAAACATTCTTGTTAAAATTTTATGCAGAATTGAGTGAAATTGCAGAAAGCAACAGACTGTAATAACAATAAGATAGATATCTAGATAGGTCATAATGATCTGACATGTTAAGTATGGACATCCTAACGCAGATCATAAATAAATAGCAAAGAGTACACCCATGTAAGGGTACTGTCACACAGTGCCATTTTGATCGCTACGACGGTACGATTCGTGACGTTCTAGCGATATCGTTACGATATCGCAGTGTCTGACACGCAGCAGCGATCAGGGACCCTGCTGAGAATCGTACGTCGTAGCAGATCGTTTGGAACTTTCTTTCGTCGCTTGATCACCCGCTGACATCGCTGGATCGTTGTGTGTGACAGCGATCCAGCGATGTGTTCGCTTGTAACCAGGGTAAACATCGGGTAACTAAGCGCAGGGCCGCGCTTAGTAACCCGATGTTTACCGTGGTTACCAGCGTAAACGTAAAAAAAACAAACAGTACATACTCACATTCCGGTGTCTGTCCTCCGGCGTCTCAGCTTCTCTGCACTGTGAGCGCCGGCCAGCCAGAAAGCGAGCACAGCGGTGACGTCTGACGTCACCGCTCTGCTTTCCGGCCGCTGTGCTTACACAGTGCAGAGAAGCTGAGACGCCGGGGGACAGACACCGGAATGTAAGTATGTACTGTTTGCTTTTTTTATGTTTACGCTGGTAACCAGGGTAAACATCGGGTTACTAAGCGCGGCCCTGCGCTTAGTAACCCGATGTTTACCCTGGTTACCCGGGGACTTCGGCATCGCTCCAGCGCCGTGATTGCAACGTGTGACCGCAGTCTACGACGCTGGAGCGATAATCATACGACGCTGCGACGTCACAGATCGTGCCGTCGTAACGATCAAAATGGCACTGTATGACAGTACCCTAAGTATAGCTTCTGAAGCTCCTTGTGATGACCTAAATGACCATGTTTTATGTGATCATGTTCATCTGTGTGTTGTTACACCTTTTAACTCAAATCAATAAAAAGCAACAAGAAAAGGTTGAGTTCAAATCACATGGTCTTGATGGCTGAGAATAGGAATATAGGTTGGCTCCAAGACTCCCAGTATTGCTTTGCTAGGGTTATTACTAAAGCAGTTGTCAAGGCATTCGGTATTTGATGACCCAGCTACAGGATAGGTCATGAATAGCGTTTCAATGGGGGGTCAGACACCTGGTACCCCAACAATCAGCTGTAACTTGCTCTGGTGGTGGCCAGGTTTAAATACCTTGAATGGAACTGATGAGCATGGTGGCTTCTTCCAGCCATCGGTGCATCACTTCTTCTATTCAAAATAAGAGATGTGCAGCAACCTAATACACTTAGCAGCTAATTTTAACATGTTTACGTCTGGCCATCTATGGAGAAAGTATCATCTGATTGGTTGGGGGGAACCAGTGACCCCCAACGATCTGTTACTGAGGACGTAGCTTTTACATAGGCCATCAAATATCTATGCCTGGATATTGTCTTTAATGTTAACGGTGATGTTAAAGTCAGGTGAACTTGATTTTGTGGGACTAACCAACTACCTAATGTGGATGGTGTCTGGGAAGATAAGGATCAGCCATTTTAAAATTAAAACCCCTAATCTTTAATTTCTCTCTTGAAATTAGTTGTGAACAGTAGTGTCCTGTTTGGGAAGAGGAGAATGGTTATCACCAGATACATGTACACACTCAGATTAGCCAGGTGTACATGTATCAGGGAGAGGTCAGATCAAAGGAGTCTTTGGCTGATGGCCATCTCACCTTTAGACACTGGCCAATTTCTAGCTATTTTATACATGTTTAATGGATGATGCTTTTGTTTTTAGATCTCTTTAATACACTTATAGGAAAATTCAGTATCAGGTATCCAAGTAGAATTAACTTTATGAATTTTATACACTCGTAATAGATTCCTCATGTTGATGAATTAACATTTGGAATAATAGTGGATCGAGGACAATCACATTTTAGAACCAGGTATCCTAAAACAATATTAGTCCCAGTTTAGAGAAAAAAAGAAAAAGATCAAATAAACTTTAGCCCTTATAATTTCCATATACTGCACAAATGTAAAATTTGAACCTAATATTCACTCTATAGCAGAGGTGTCAAACTGCATTCCTCGAGGGCCGCCAACAGGTCATGTTTTCAGAATTTCCTTAGCATTCCACAAGGTGCTGGAATCATTCTGTGCAGGTGATTAAATTATCACCTGTGCAATACAAGGAAATCCTGAAAACATGACCTGTTGGCGGCCCTTGAGGAATGCAGTTTGACACCTCTGCTGTATAGCATGTGCTGGGAAGATGTACATTGATAATCATAAAAAAAAAAAAAAAGGAATAAAAGATCTTGTTCATTTTAATGGAACAAAAGTAATAGCATGCTGAATGTGAATTCTGGTTAGCGGCCCTGTTATCTGAAGAGATTTAGACGATAAATATATACCGGTACATGGATTTTTATAAAAAAATGAATCAAACAATATCAGGATGAAGTCCTGTTCCCATAAGTAAAGGCAGCTTATGAGACTGTGAATTTGATGTTTCTTTCAATCATATGAAAAAGGATTTGCATGAATTATCATGTACGCCTAAAAATCAAGATTACCTATGGGGTTTATCTGTATGAAAAAAGCCATCACCAGCTGTAAATATGAAGCACAAAATAATGAATATATATTACTGGTAATTTAGTTACCCATAAACATTTCTGGTTATATTCTTGTCTATTAAAGATATGCACAGTTTGTAGAGGGATTTCTTCATTACAAATTAAACCTGTTGTAATAAGCGCTTATAAGAATGGCAATATTTAGACTAAGCTGTCGCATTGCAGCCCCAGCCAAGTTTTATTGAATGCAGGCATTCAACTACTGTACTTTCAATTAGTGTTTTTTTTTCTTTTTCCTTTTAGTAAAATGGTGCCTGATTGGTGTGCCTTGGCATCAAAAGATAAAAGCTTGGAACCTCAGATTTTCACATTATTCTACACAGAAGCTCAATTACACCTCATTTTGCTATATGCCAGTGTTGAGTATGGATATGCAAAGTCAAAAAAACAAAATCCAAATGCTTGGAAGCATACAATGCCATTACCTGTTGCAAATCTCTCTCTCTAGTTACTAGGAGAAGAAAAAGGAGTATTGAGATTTATAAAGATTTATGATATGTTTTTATGACAAGTCAATGCAATACCAATTTCAAAAAGAGTCCTGAGCTTTCTAATCTCATGAAGGTGGAGGTGCAACAAAATAGTCTAATGGCCCCCATACACTTAAGGCGCATTTGCTCTGAAAGATTATCATGAACAAGTATTCCTAGAAGCGCTCATTTCACGATAATCTCACGGTGTAAACCGGCTCCCGATCACGTGACGATCGAGAAAAAAGCATCACTCGACAGCACATCATCCTTGTCTCAGCAGCATGAATCCTGTTTACAATGGTAGCCTAGATAACATGCTTTTAAATGACAAATATTTAACAATCGGCAGTCGTTTAGTGCCAACTTTTCGCTTGTGTAAACTGACCTTTCGGCCACATTGGTCGGTATTTTACACAAGTATTCGTGACTCAAAATATCAAATACTGAACATGGCTTTAGACTAATGATGGCATAACCAGATAATATTGGCATCATCGGCTGACATTACAATATGTAATCATTGTCAAACTATAAATACCTCCAAAAAACCATCTCTCATAACTCAGCCAAGGGTTTACGTGTTCCCTATGGAATAAACTATAGAATAAAAGGATCCAGGAAATGATGTCGGGAAAATTAGAATCAGGCAGTTTCATCTGATGTGGGAGAGTCAGGAAGCAACAAAGCAACATACCAATTAGAAGGTCCGTTGAATCTGCCAACAACGACCTATTGTGTACACAATATTTAGATAGTAAGTTTTTATTGGCAGGAACCTTTTTTTTTTTAAATTACGTGATGTTTCACTTGTTGGTTGCTTAGTCAATTGAAAAGCATTGCAGAATTTGCTGGATCTATATAAAGTTTATTATTACAGCTCTAATATAACATCATATTCTCTACAAAGTTTGATGGCTTTGCCTATTGTGCTTTAAAAACTTGTATTGTGGCAAAGACCTAGCTGTAAAATAAGGTAAGGTGAAACTGACCCCCGTGCAAGTGAATGACTTCCAGTAATGATGGTTTCTTTGGATAAGTATTTATTGTTCATCTATAAAGTCCCTGAGGACTTGTGAGACATTTAAAGCACTTCTATCTGCAAGTAACAGCGGACCAATTATGTTTTAATAGTGGGTTTGTATCTGATCATCTATGATCAATATTGAAATGCTGAGCAATAAGCAACTTGTGTCTGGACAGGATGAGTGATTCACGGTAGCAAAACTGTAGGTGGTTCTATACAAAATATAAAAATAACAGTTCAGAGCTGTAATACATATACAAATATTTTCTATTTAGTGGGACTTTTCTGTGGGATGGTGGTTAATCTGAACTCCCTAGTGTAATGATTGCATAGCTGCACACTGTCCATAATGGGAATATACACTTAAGGTATTATTTGTGGGAAATATTCTAATGGACTACTAGTGATGGCCGTACGTGCTCGGAACTGCTCGATACTCGAGCGAGCATTGTGGTGCAGATGAGGGGCACGGAAGAGAGAGGGCGCGGAAGAGAGAGGGCGCGGAAGAGAGGGCGCGGAAGAGAGAGGGCGCGGAAGAGAGAGGGCGCGGAAGAGAGAGGGCGCGGAAGAGAGAGGGCGCGGAAGAGAGGGCGCGGAAGAGAGGGCGCGGAAGAGAGGGCGCGGAAGAGAGGGCGCAGAAGAGAGAGGGCGCAGAAGAGAGAGGGCGCAGAAGAGAGAGGGCGCAGAAGAGAGAGGGCGCAGAAGAGAGAGGGCGCAGAAGAGAGGGCGCGGAAGAGAGAGGGTGCAGAAGAGAGGGCGCGGAAGAGAGAGGGCACGAGTTTCACATTCACTTCCTTTATGTTTGCTACTTGAGTCAAACACGTCCAAGTGTCAAACGGCTGGCAACGCTTCGACTTCATGGATACAGATGCGTACAGTGTCATCAGGAATCCACAGTTTTAATCTTGATGTGGGCGGCCTGTGGGGATGGGGGGTTTTACGTGGTGCTCTGCTTACGTATTCATACTGATGGCTTATGACAGGTCACCAAACCCTGTGACCTGCCCTCTATTTTACATACTTATTAGTATATGCATCGCCAGTAGATGCTACTGCGCAGGTTCAGACAGCGCCATTTTGAGAATTTTTTTTTTTTTTTTTTTTTTTTTTAGAATCTATGTGTATGACTAAATAAAACAATTTAATGCACATTATACATGCAATCATGCTGCAGCGCCGCTGCTGGTGACTGCCTACTGAAGGTGATTTTTATTATTTTTTTAACTCCAAAACATATAATGATCAGTATGTAAAATAGGGGTCAGGTCAGTGACCTGTCATAAGACATACACATAAATACCTAATCAGAACACCACATGAAGACACCCCCCCCCCCCCACAGGCAGCCCCTGGAGCACCAGAATCTCATTAACTCAAAACCGAAAATTAAGATTAAACAACAACCACAAGACGGATTTCATCAACCAAGGTATCATTGTAATCAGTATAACGGCATTGACCTGACAGTGTCTGTAGGTTACTGTGCACAATCCTGCTCACAGGTTCCCTTTAAAAGCCATCAGATACATGAGTGTATATTCAGAGACCTGCCACTCCAGGGCAGAGAGTAAAGGTACCTTCACACTAAACGATATCGCTAGCGATCCATGACGTTGCAGCGTCCTGGCTAGCGATATCGTTGTGTTTGACACGCAGCAGCGATCAGGATCCTGCTGTGATATCGCTGGTCGTTGAACAAAGTTCAGAACTTTATTTGGTCGTCAGACCGGCGTGTATCGTCGTGTTTGACACCAAAAGCAACGATACCAGCGATGTTTTACACTGGTAACCAGGGTAAATATCGGGTTACTAAGTGCAGGGCCGCGCTTAGTAACCCGATGTTTACCCTGGTTACCAGTGTAAAATGTAAAAAAACAAACACTACATACTCACCTTCGCGTCCCCCAGCGTCCGCTTCCCACACTGACTGAGCGCCGTAAAGTGAAAGTGAAAGTACAGCACAGCGGTGACGTCACCGCTCTGCTGTTAGGGCCGGCGCTCAGTCAGTGCAGGAAGCGGACGCCGGGGGACGCGAAGGTGAGTATGTACTGTTTGTTTTTTTTAGATTTTACGCTGGTAACCAGGGTAAACATCGGGTTACTAAGCGTGGCGCTGCGCTTAGTAACCCGATGTTTACCCTGGTTACCCGGGGACCTCGGCATCGTTGGTCGCTGGAGAGCGGTCTGTGTGACAGCTCTCCAGCGATCAAACAGCGACGCTGCAGCGATCGGCATCGTTGTTGCTATCGCTGCAGCGTCGCTTAATGTGAAGGTACCTTAAGAAACAGCCGCCAAGGACCTGCCTGCCCAACTAGTCTCCTGTGCTGCTCAGACACCAACGGCTAATAAAGTATGCTTTACTCTGAAACACTGCAGCATTTCAGAGTCAAAGATACCTGGCTGAGATCATACAGTCGGTGCTTGATACATGCTGCTGTTGTCAGCAATCTGAAGGTTAAAGACAACCTGTGATTTCCTTAGACCAGTTTTAGTAGTTTCTTGTAATTTCACATCTACGTGATCAAGAAAAGGTAAATGGCAAGATACTGCACAGCCCAGTGATTGTATGCAGCGGTCAAATGCTGTAGAAGACTTCTTCACTGCAGCAGAAGATGTTTATTTTGAAGCAACAGCAGCCTTTACCATACTTCCTTAATGAAACCAGTTAACCCCTTTAATAAAATGAAATTAGGAAAATATTACATTTTCAATCTTCCTCATATCCTCTTACTTTCTTGTATAAAGTATTCTACGGTCAGCCTGCAATATGTTAGGCTATGGTCACATGTTTTCTGCTGCGTTTGTTTCTGCAGGCAAAACCTGCTCTCTTGGCAGTTAAGAAACTGCTTAAAGCAGGTTTTGCTGTGATTTTGCCATGTTTCTTGCTGAGTTTTTCAGGTACATTTATCTCTTGTGCATGCGGATACAGTTTAGTGCCTGTTTTTGAGTTTTCTGCACCAAAAATGCAACAAAACCTGACATCTGTGTTTTTGCACTTACTCATTGCTTTTTATGGGTGAAGAAATGCTGCAAAAACACTGAAAGAAGTGACATGCTGCAGTATTAAAAAACGCAGCAGTTCTGCAATTCAGACAGGAAAAAACCAGTGTGTGTGCCTGAGATTTCTGAAATCTCAGCTTTTGCTGGTACTGTAAAACACTGCTGATTTTTGTTTTTTTTTCTTCAAATTTTAAGCTAAGACGCAATGTGTGAACGTAGCCAGTATTTTTGTGCTTCATGAAAATTGGCACATGATAGATCTTAATATCTGGACATGCCCGACATTCTTTTTCTATGTTCCAAAATGAAAGACATCTGCTAAATATCTTCTATAAGTTCTAACACGAAGAAAGTCATCTAATGTCTTTGACCAACCCATAGAGATATAAAACACTGCACTAGTTAGGCCACCCATATATTGCATGAATTATATTCTTCTAATCCTGTGAAATGACCCTCAGAGGGGCTGGTAGGACATCGCTGATTAAGCGTCAGCTTTACTATATCTCCAGTTTACAATCAGTTTCCTTTTCGGCTTTCTAGGTTTTTCCCTTAAAAGAAACAACAAATACAGGCAATATTTCGAGATACAACAATTTTTTTCCGCTTGACAAACATCTGTTCTGGATGAAAAAGTACAAAATGCTCACAAAACAATACTAAAAAGGGTAGCTGAAAAAAAAATCTACTCGTGTAGGGCCAAGGTAAACAAAGGATTTGGATGGAATAATCTGTAATGAATGATCGCAAAAACAATAGAATAAAAGAACAATCATTCAAATAAACTCAACATGTGTGGGAGGTGGTGAGCAAACGCAGAACGTAACAAGACAACCAGATAAATCACTGCTCGCTCTCAGGGAAATGAAGAAATGAAAAATAGATGAAAATTACAGATCAGGTGTTTTGACAGAAGTGACACAGGGCAGGGATGTGACCTTTGTCTTGGCATCTTTGTGAGGGGTACTGTACTCTGTCGCAGGTACTGTCCACATCAGCTCGTGAAGGAATGCTGAAACTTTATCCGCCTTTTATACAAAGTAGCCCGACAAGTTTTGGAAATTTCACCTTCATTTACGTTTTTAAATTTAATGCTGGCCAGATTCTAAAGGGTTTAGAAAGGGTGAACAGGGGGACCATTGCCTCTCTGTTTCATTTTTACCACAGGAATCACATTCCACAACAATAGCTCCTGAAAAAGTAAATTATTGAAGAGGTACAGCCGGATTTATTGTCTATATTAAGGGGAATATGTTATCAAGTTTTTACAACCCCATCTGAGAGCAGCATGATGTAGGGACTGACACCCTCATTGCAGAGATGTGTCACGTGCTGAGCTTTTAACCGCAGTTTTGATGTATAACCACGCCCACATCACTGATTGGCCGTTTTCTGCCTATGTACAGTGTACACAGAACGTGACCAATCAGTAATTCACTGACAATGCTCATAAATATGGAGGACTATGGATATGGAGGACTACATGGCAGCAGATTTACTAGTCCTTTAGTGATGATCTCCTGCTGATAGTTACATAGGTTGAAAAAAAGACCTAGATCCATCAAGTTCAACCTTTCTCCACCAATTGTACATTTGTCAGTAAACCATCTATAACCCTCAATGTTATTTGTGCTGATGAAATCATCCAGCCCTGTTACAGTGTGTGTCATTACTACCTCCTGTCCTCCCCTGACGAAGGACATCCGAAACGCGCGTCGGGGTGACGGGTTAGCCCTGCATACTCATTTGTGTCACTCACTTGAGGTAAATATGGATAGTATGGCACTTACTGCTTGGTATGCATAATATGGCAGCCTTATTGCTTTAACCCCACACCAGTGACCTTTTCAGGGTCTGCTTTATGCAATTTTGCAAGTGTATATTGTCATTTATACTCTGGTGAAATATGATAGATGTACAATATGGGGTGGGTGATTTTAAATGTATTATATTTATGCCTGATAGAAATACTCTGCTAATTTGTCTGCCTGCCTCTTGGGCTGAGGCGTCCAAACAGCTACAGGTGTTTCAATGGATGCATATTATGTTCTTTGTTCCTTTCATGTTCCTGTGGATTATTTGTAACATTAATAAAGTATTACTTTTTACTACGGACATATTGTATCCCATTTTTCGTGTGTAGTTTTCCACATTCTTCCCCCTTGGTCGGACATTAGACAGTCTGACTGCTCCAACTGTAAAGAACCCTTTCCTATTTAACAGAAGGAATCGCCTTTTTTCCCCACCCATAACGAGCGCCACCCGGTGCTCTGTATGGTCTGCGGGAAAAAAAAATAAGCCATTGCTGATAAAACTGTGATTGATATTTTAGAAAAACCACACATCACCAATAATCATGAATTTGCCAGACCCCACCTCCGCCCACTTTGTCGGAGCCAGGCAAAAACGACATGAAAATGATAAAAAGATTGCAAAATATTTTGCAGCCGAACATTAAAAATCTTTTGAAAAGTTGCTAAACTTTTGTGTAAAGACAAAATTCTGGCATAAAGGTTTTGATGAATTGGGACCTATGAGTAGCTCTCCACTTATAGCGAGAATAACGCACCATACAAATAGCAGAGGCTACTAACCGGGAATATAATCAATACCAGATACCAAGCTGGAATCCGAAAAGGCAATTATGAATAAACTTTGCTTAGAGTACTCATTCATCTTATGGCGTTCTTCTCGAGCTAAGGTCGCTTCTTGTGACTTTTCTGCCCGTATTGACACTTTATAAATAAAACCTAGTCAAGGACCAATACTGTAAGAGGTACTTTTTGTCTTAGTGCTTCACAAGGTCTGTAAAATGAATTCACTTCCCTAATGTTAGATCAAGGATGAGGTGCAGCAGCTGTTAATCTGTGCTCCCCTCTCTTCATGAACTGACGAGCTCTCTAGTCATCTTAGATGTTTTGTGTGAGATCAGTCACTCTGAACATTGGTGCCGCTGGGCTTTCTTTTTACTCCAAATCCTCTGATCTCCTTTCTGTAACTAAACAGAAAAGCACCCTGGTGGCTGTAAATGCTCCAAGGATCTAATGCTGTATGCAAGTGAACAGCTATTTGGGAAGAGTGAGATGTTGCTGTGGAGAGTATCCTATATGGAAAAACAGAACAAAAAAAGCATCACAATGACTACTGCATGATATAGCGTCCATCTACAGATAAGGAAGGCATTAGTAATGATTCAGCTCTGGCTGAACGCAAAGCGTATTGGACCATTGACCCTATCTACTATATAATTGTCTAAGGGGTACTTCCATCTGTCTGTCTGTCCTTCTGTCTGTCACGGATATTCTTTGGTCGCGGCCTCTGTCTGTCATGGAATCCAAGTCACTGATTGGTTGTGGCAAAAAGCCCACGACCAATCAGCGACGCCCACAGTCCGGAAGAAAATGGCCGCTCCTTACTCCCTGCACTCACTGCCCAGCGCCCGCATACGCTGTCTGGTCACCGCTCACACAGGGTTAATGCCGGCGGCAACGGACCACGTTATGCCGCGGGTAATGCACTCCGTAACCACTGCTATTAACCCTGTGTCTCCCCAATTTTTTACTATTGATGCTGCCTATGCAGCATCAATAGTAAAAAAATGTAATGTTAAAAAAAACAAAAAACCTGCTATACTCACCCTCCGTAGTTCGCCGAGCCGCTGGCGCCGGCCGCCATCTTCCGTTCCCGGCGATGTATTGCAAAATTACCCAGAAGACTTAGCGGTCTCGCGAGACCGCTAAGTCTTCTGAGTAATTTTGCAATGAGTCCTGGGAAAGGAAGATGGCGGCCGGCGCCAGCGGCTCGGCGGAGCTTCGGTGGATCCCATGCATCGGTAACCGCTTCCTGGATCCAGGCGCCAACGGAAGGTGAGTATATAACTATTTTTTATTTTAATTTTTTTTTTTTTTTTTTTTTTAACAGGGATATCATGCTCACATTGCTATATACGTGGGCTGCGCAATATACTACATGGGCTGGGCAATATACTACGTGGGCTGCGCAATATACTACGTGGGCTGCGCAATATACAACCTGGGCTGCGCAATATACAACGTGGCCTGCGCAATATACAACGTGGCCTGCGCAATGTACAACGTGGCCTGCGCAATGTACAACGTGGCCTGCGCAATGTACAACGTGGCCTGCGCAATGTACAACGTGGCCTGCGCAATATACAGCATGGGCTGCGCAATATACTACGTGGACTGCGCAATATACTACATGGGCTGCGCAATATACAACGTGGGCTGCGCAATATACAACGTGGGCTGCGCAATATACAACATGGGCTGCGCAATATACTATATGGGCTGCACAATATACAATGTGGGCTGCACAATATACAACGTAGGCTGGGCAATATACTGTGTGGGCTGTGCAATATACTACGTGGACTGCACAATATACTACATGGGCTGTGCAATATACTACGTGGGCTGCACAGTATAATATGTGGGCTGCGCAATATACTATATGGGCTGCACAATATACAACGTGGGCTGCGCAATATACAACGTAGGCTGGGCAATATACTGCATGGGCTGTGCAATATACTACGTGGACTGCGCAATATACTACATGGGCTGGGCAATATACAACGTGGGCTGCGCAATATACGTGGGCTGCGCAATATACAACATGGGCTGTGCAATGTACTGCGTGGGCTGTGCAATGTACTGCATGGGCTGCGCAATGTACTGCGTGGGCTGTGCAATTACTACGTGGGCTGTGCTATACACTACGCATACATATTCTAGAATACCCAATGCGTTAGAATCGGGCCACCATCTAGTTTAACATAATTGCGAATTATATATAGCCCACAATTTTCTGCAACAATGTACATAGACTGTTATATGGAAGGCCAACATGACACCTTAATACATACATGAAGGGAAAAAATGGCTATGAGAAAATGGTTCCAGAATGTGGGAAAGACTGAAGCACTAAAACGTTCTCACAAAAAAAAAATAAATAAGGGGAGAACATATATACTCCATGAAGACGTTGCCTTCATTAATGCCAGTCTAACTATAACTGTAAAACTATATTAGTGATGGCTTATAGTAGAAGTGACAACTTACCGGTAACAGAGTGATTATTATTGAGAATCTGTTACCCCCTGGCTCTAGGACGCTTTTAAGCTATTATTATGGGCATACATGAAATAGAATGGCTAAAATAGTCCTACCTGTATGCCTCATAGTAGCGGTCTAGTTGTTGAAAAATTGAGTTTTAGGGTATGTACTCACGGTCGGGAATCGGCAACGCTTTGGATGCAGCACATATCAACTGTGTCCAAAGCGCTGCCGGCTTTTGAATGCAGGGAAATCCACATGTGTTCATTGAACTGTGTGGAATCACCGCGTCCAATACATTGTACGGGTGAAATGTATCTTGTGGAAACTGAGCATCTCTGTAAGATAAATAAATATGCTGCAGTCTGGAAAGACACACCGCAAGTCCGTCTCCGCTAGTGATCCACAGGCATCTCAGCACGCATAGTGGACATGGGATTTCTTGAAATCCCATCCACTATGCTGTAACATCTAGATGCTGCGGATTTACACAGTGTCCAACCCACAGCGTTTAATGACCATGGGAATGTACCCATAATCTTTTAGCTTAATGATTTCCTCCAGGCTCCGGGGGCATGCTGTGCCTGGAGGAAATCTCTCCCACCTGTCTTTATTATCATACCACCCCCTCCCATAATCCCACGCCTGTGCCCTGCACTTGCTCTCTTATCCAAACCTTACCTGCCCTTCTATGGGCAGCGTCTTCATCCTTTGACGCCGGTCGGTCACTGTGCAGTAGCAGTGACTTGCCTGCGTCAAAAAGGCTGCCAATCTACCAAAAAACAAGCCAAATGCTCATTTGATGGATGAAACGATTTTCATGCTTGCTTAAAAATCATTGTTCCCTGCAGCACACATCATCCTGTGCTAACAGAAAGCTGCCGTTCTCAGCGGCACAGTCCTGTGCGCACTTAACGGTCATGTTAACACAAAATTGCAGCAGGTCTGTCTAAGGCCGGCCTCACACTCAGCGTAAAAAAATATGGTCCGTTTATTACGGCCGTAATACGCAGAAATGTTCCCAAAATAGTGATCTGTATGTCCTCCGTAGGCAGGGTTTGGCAGCGTATTTTGCGCATGGCATCCTCCGTATGCAATCCGTATGGCATCCGTACTGCGAGATTTTCTCGCAGGCTTGCAAAACCGACATCTAATGGATTTATGTGCTCAAATGTCCGTTAAAACATATATACAGTATGTATATATATATATATATATATATATATATATATATATATATATATATATATATATATATATACACACACACAGGTCCTTCTCAAAAAATTAGCATATAGTGTTAAATTTCATTATTTACCATAATGTAATGATTACAATTAAACTTTCATATATTATAGATTCATTATCCACCAACTGAAATTTGTCAGGTCTTTTATTGTTTTAATACTGATGATTTTGGCATACAACTTCTGAAAACCCAAAAAACCTGTCTCAATAAATTAGCATATCAAGAAAAGGTTCTCTAAACGACCTATTACCCTAATCTTCTGAATCAACTAATTAACTCTAAACACATGCAAAAGATACCTGAGGCTTTTAAAAACTCCCTGCCTGGTTCATTACTCAAAACCCCCATCATGGGTAAGACTAGCGACCTGACAGATGTCAAGAAGGCCATCATTGACACCCTCAAGCAAGAGGGTAAGACCCAGAAAGAAATTTCTCAACAAATAGGCTGTTCCCAGAGTGCTGTATCAAGGCACCTCAATGGTAAGTCTGTTGGAAGGAAACAATGTGGCAGAAAACGCTGTACAACGAGAAGAGGTGACCGGACCCTGAGGAAGATTGTGGACTGAGTCTGGTGTGGAAACATCCAGAGCCACCGTGCACAGGCGTGTGCAGGAAATGGGCTACAGGTGCCGCATTCCCCAGGTAAAGCCACTTTTGAACCATAAACAGCGGCAGAAGCGCCTGACCTGGGCTACAGAGAAGCAGCACTGGACTGTTGCTAAGTGGTCCCAAGTACTTTTTTCTGATGAAAGCAAATTTTGCATGTCATTCGGAAATCAAGGTGCCAGAGTCTGGAGGAAGACTGGGGAGAAGGAAATGCCAAAATGTCTGAAGTCCAGTGTCAAGTACCCACAGTCAGTGATGGTGTGGGGTGCCATGTCAGCTGCTGGTGTTGGTCCACTGTGTTTCATCAAGGGCAGGGTCAATGCAGCTAGCTATCAGGAGATTTTGGAGCACTTCATGCTTCCATCGGCTGAAATGCTTTATGGAGATGAAGATTTCATTTTCCAGCACGACCTGGCACCTGCTCACAGTGCCAAAACCACTGGTAAATGGTTTACTGACCATGGTATTACTGTGCTCAATTGGCCTGCCAACTCTCCTGACCTGAACCCCATAGAGAATCTGTGGGATATTGTGAAGAGAAAGTTGAGAGACGCAAGACCCAACACTCTGGATGAGCTTAAGGCCGCTATTGAAGCATCCTGGGCCTCCATAACATCTCAGCAGTGTCACAGGCTGATTGCCTCCATGCCACGCCGCATTGAAGCAGTCATTTCTGCCAAAGGATTCCCGACCAAGTATTGAGTGCATAACTGAACATTATTATTTGATGGGTTTTTTGTTTGTTATTAAAAAACACTTTTATTTGATTGGACGGGTGAAATATGCTAATTTATTGAGACAGGTTTTTTGGGTTTTCAGGAGTTGTATGCCAAAATCATCAGTATTAAAACAATAAAAGACCTGACAAATTTCAGTTGGTGGATAATGAATCTATAATATATGAAAGTTTAATTGTAATCATTACATTATGGTAAATAATGAAATTTAACACTATATGCTAATTTTTTGAGAAGGACCTGTATATATATGTATATATATATATATATATATATATATATATATATATATATATCTATCTATCATTGAGACACATATATATATATTGTATTTATATTTAATTCAGCGCGATATATGTGAAAAGCCGGTAATTCAATTGCCGGCTTTTCAATTCTCCTTCACAAACCCGACAGGATATGAGACATGGTTACATACAGTAAACCATCTCATATCCCTTTTTTTTTGCATATTCCACACTACTAATGTTAGTAGTGTGTATGTGCAAAATTTGGGCGCTGTAGCTTGTAAAATAAAGGGTTAAATCGCGGCAAAAATTGGTGTGGGCTCCCGCGCAATTTTCTCCGCCAGAGTGGTAAAGCCAGTGACTGAGGGCAGATATTAATAGCCTAGAGAGGGTCCATGGTTATTGCCCCCCCCTGGCTAAAAACATCTGCCCCCAGCCACCCCAGAAAAGGCACATCTGGAAGATGCGCCTATTCTGGCACTTGGCCACTCTCTTCCCACTCCCGTGTAGCGGTGGGATATGGGGTAATGAAGGGTTAATGTCACCTTGCTATTGTAAGGTGACATTAAGCCAGGTTAATAATGGAGAGGCGTCAATTATGACACCTATCCACTATTAATCCAATAGTACTAAATGGTTAATAAAACACACACACATTATTACAAAGTATTTTAATGAAATAAACAAACGTTGTTGTAATATTTTATTAGACTCTTAATCCACCTGAAGACCATCGTCCTGAAACAAAGTTAAAAAAACAAACAACAATATTTCATACCTTCCGTCGTTATGTCCCACGATGTAAATCCATCTGAAGGGGTTAAATCATTTTACAACCAGGAGCTGTGCTAATGCACTCGCTTGTGCCTGTAAAACCCCGGGTACTGAATGGAAAGCTGGGTGATCTGTAGTTACCTTGAGTTGCGGTGATGCAATATGAGGGATATGAGATGGTTTACTGTATGTAAACCATGTCTCATATCCTGTCGGGTTTGTGAAGGAGAAATGAAAAGCCGGCAATTGAATTACCGGCTTTTCACTAACACCGCTGCGTATTTCTCGCAAGTCACACTGCTGGTCCGTGTGGAATCCGTATTTTTCTCGCCCCCATAGACTTTCATCGGCAATTTTTTTTTGCGCAATACGGTGACAAACGCAGCATGCTGTGATTTTCTACGGCCGTACAAGACCGTATATTACGGATGGTTAATATATGGCAGATATGAGCTGGGCCATAGAGATTCACTGGGCCGTGTGCAATGCGTATTTTACGGACGTAGTTTATGCGCTCATACGTCCGTAAAACTCGCTAGTGTGAGACTGGCCTAAGACTATTAACCAAAGATTGGTTTGCATCTAGCAAGATCGGCTTAACGTTAATGAACCCTTACTCTCAGATTTTGGCAGAGACAGCACCACATATCACAACCTCCAACATTCTGTATCTGCCACCAACTGATTTAGTAAACACAAAATCTATGAAAATCTACCAATAGTAGCAAAATTATTTCCAGTGATTAAAACCAAAATCTATCCTTAAAGAGGTATTTCTATTTCATGCGTATAATAGATGTGACTTCAAAGCAATGAGACCCACTTCCATCTAGTGCAGTGTTCCCCAACTCCGGTCCTCAAGAGCCCCCAACAGGTCATGTTTTCGGGAATTCTTTAGTATTGCACAGGTGACTGAATGCTTGCCTGTCCAGGTGATGCAATTATCATCTGTGCAATACTAAGGAAATCCTGAAAACATGACCTGTTGGTGGCTCTTGAGGACCGGAGTTGGAGAACACTGATCTAGAGATTAGGGTCTGGACTCATGAATCCTGATATGCGTGGCCATAGAATAGTGCAGTGGTCAGCATTCCCATCCACATGAATTTCCATACAGCAACGCGTGTCAGGGCCACATTCATGCGATAGATGGGCATCCGACCAGATATGTTATCAATGTATAAAGAAATAATACTCCTTTAAATGCCATAAAATTCTGCAGTTAAGGGAATTAAGCGGTACAGAGCAATGAAGATTTATATAATGTTGTGTGACACTGGGAGGTGCAGTAATAACTTCTGCTAGTTTTAGATACATATGTAGAAAAAAAATATTTAAGTTCTAAAACTTGCCCAAAGATGCTCAGGTTACGTGAAGTGAGGAATCTGGATGTCGCTGAGTCCCATATTGCATTCCTCTCTGAACGCTGTTGCTGGGAGATGTACATGCTGTGATATATGTGTTAGATTTGAGAATTTAAATTGATTCACATTGAAAGTTCACAGGCGCAGCTCCCAATCTGATACACCATGAATATATGAGATAAAGCCCGAACCAGCCGCAGACCTGGGATAGCAGGCGATTAACTCCTCAACGACCAGAGACCGAAAACTTAAAACTCAGTATGCCCGGCTGATGACGAGCGCACGTATGGCAGATGGCACACACCCAAATGTACAGCAAGGAACATAACAATTGAGAATCTCACATCTTGAAGTCAATGTAGTGAAAAAGTATTGTAAAATCAATGAGTGTAGAGCGTCTTTTATACCTACATGCTGACTTACAAGCTAAGTGCTGAACTGTAGCGCGTAACGCCAGCCTCAAGTACCCTACCATCGCTCATCTAATTTTTCATGCTTGTGGCTGGATGTGTCATTATACAAATCACTGGCAGAAAATTTTAAGAACGCATTTCAATGGACTATAATTTAGGTTTAATGTGTTCAATAATGTATTTTTATTCATAGCTGAACAGAACAGAGTTTTGTTTCATTCCTCTGCCTTCCAAGAAACAATTTTCGCAGCAGATTATACCACATCCTTTGCCCTCCAGTAGTCAATAAAACAAATGAGTATATATACAGTTTATGTTTTAACATCTAATGTCTAACGCTTTCATGGACTAAACTCGATAGAGGAAGCCCTGAATTGTGCAAATCTAATATACACATTAATGTGTCCGTATCTATAGAGATGTCTGGATTCAAGACTCCTTCCAGTTATAACAGAGCCAGGACATATGTGGTATCCATTTTCTATTAGAAAACCAAGACAAACTTCAATTATTTTAATGGGATCCATTGGGATTCCCTTTAGAATATCATGTACCTCTTTGATCATCATATGACTAAGAGAGAGCACAGGAAGTAACCAATTATTTCCATTGAATAACAAAGTAGAGATCAGCAAAATCGTGAAAAAGTTAATCCTGACGGTAAATTGAAAAATTTATATCAATGATGCAGCAGTAGATGGTGCAACGTTACCAGTCACACCAGAGTCTTGATGGTGCACATAGACCACTCTGCCATGAAGAAAAACACCACAATTATCTATTTCACATAGTTTATTTGCAAAGTCAAAATTTTGCAAAATTTACTATTTAAAGAAACTGCATAATACATTTTTCCCATCCCTGATCCCCCACCTGACTGTGTATTACACACTGCACTTTTCATAAAAGGCTTCATAGTTTTTAAGGTTGACGATGGACATAAGTCCAAGTTCAATCTGTAGCCTATCATTTTTATCCAGAAGAAGGGAAAAAAAAAACAATAAGGCACATGCTAATTGCCTTATATTGTGGTAAAAATTCATTCTCGACACCCCATATGGCAAGAAGAATAGTTCCCTGGATCAACATCCCATCAGATGTTCGTACCAATAACCTGTAATATTATATTCTTCTAAAAAAGCATCCAGGCTCTCCTTGTACTTTTCTTGTGAATCAACTATTACAATATCATGTTGCAGAGAATTCCATAGTCTCACTGCTGTTATAGTAAAGAATTGTCTTCTGGTGATTATGATTAAACCTCCCTTCTTTTAGAAGTAGAGTATGCCCCCAGCAGTTCTGCCTCCATCTTGATTCTTGAGATTTTATGCAGCATTTTTTTCCTTCTATGTTCTGCTATTAATACTATGAACATCAGCACAGTATACCATGGGCGGAAAGAGCCAGTACCATCTCTGCCTTCTATATAAACTAAGTATGCAGTATTGGAAGCTGAAATGTGATTTTGTTTTATGCTATTGTTTCGTGACAGGAGCTGTCCAGTAATCATCATTATTAGTGATGAACGAACGTGCTCGGATAAGGTGTTATCTGAACATACTTGTGTGCTAACCGTGCGTGCTTGAAAAATATATGTTTCAGTCCCTGCGGCTGCATGTCTCATAGCTGTTAGGCAATCTAACGGCTGTTGGATTGTTAGGCGGCCGCTAAACATCCAGGTATGGGGACTCTAACATATTATTCAAACATTGTATTTGAGCGTGCATAAGTCATTCGGTTAGTGCTTTAACACTTTATCCGAGAACGTTCGCTTATCACTAGATAGATCATCATCTTTGATAGAATTTTCAGTCTTCCCCACAAAGGATTATTACTTTAGCACAGTTCATGCAATTTCATCATATAGGAAGACTTTAGTGACTTATATGGTGACCCTCTTCAAAGAAAAAAAAAGCCATATAATTCCCTGGAGATGAGATCACATGATTTAACTGATGAAAAGTGTACAATGATTTCCAGAGAAGAAATGAAGAAATAAATAAGGCAATACTACCGGAACAATATGTGTCACGAGACTAGGTACAAGATACACAAAGAAAAGAAAATAAATAAAAAATCAGGGGACTTCAAAGTTATAGAAAACCAACCCATTTAATGCAAAACTGTAGGGCAACAAATTGACTCACAAAATATTTTACATCTCCTCAACATCCTCCCTCCTGTACCAGAGGAAGTGCAGACTGCCTCTGATAGGCTAGTATAGGAACAGAATCACATGTCTGGATGCACAGACCGGTCATGGATCCAAAGACCCATCATCATCCACAACCTATGCCTGTGTGAAAGCAGCCTAGGGCCCCCTTCTCCCATCTGTTTAATAGAGGTACCAAAAAAAAACAGTACAGCTGTCAGTGTTTTTGTGGTATGGCAAAAGAAAAAAAATTACAAAGCTTCTCCTATACTTTGCAATGTTAAATACAGAACACAGATGGCACACAGATGCCATCCGTGTGCTGTACTTGTTTTACATGGACCCATAGAATTATATTGGCCCTTGTCATTCGTGCTGTCAGTAAAAACACGGACATGTGCATAGCACCATAGGCTATAATGGGTTACATGTGGCATCTGTGAAAAAAAGAGATGCCACACGTACTGCAAACACAGATATTTGAAGGAGGCCTAAGACCACTCATCTGCAGACCGGGAGATCACACAATAACATAAATAGAGTGGTGGTTGAAAGTTTGTGAACCCTTCAGAATTTTACATATTTATGCATAAATTTGACCTTAAACTACATCAGATTGAAAAAAGTCCAAAAAGTAGATCAAGAAATCAAACAAATGATTTAAAGACACTGGACATTGAAAGTTTTAAATCTTGAATCATTTTTCCTGAATATAAAAAATAAAAAGGACCCAGGAGTTACAAACTTTCAAGCACCATTGAACGTTTATCTAGGCATCAATCAAAAGCAACTGAGAGCGATTATGAGTCGCCCGCCAGGGCAGTGGGGTTACTCGGTACCAGGTCAGTACTTAAAGAGGGATGTCACGGTGGCGACGACCCGGTCCGAGGTCCTGAGCGCCCATGTTAAAGGGAATGTCCTTAAAGGGGTTTTGAATAAAGTTTGTGTTCGCGACGCCACCTGTGGTATTCGGTCAGTAGGGTGGAGTTAGAAGTCTTCCTACCAGCACTTTGATATAGTCCCTTGCTGCCTGTGGCTTTAATCAAGGTCCTCACAGTTCTCTTTGTCCTCCATAAAGGTGGCACACAAACCCATATGACAGGTGGCTCGAGCCTTTTCACAGGGTCTCTATCACAACACAGGCTCTATGTATCACTGTGTCTCCTGGGTATTAGGGCGGACAGGATAGTGTAATAATCCAGCTGTCCTGCCAGTTTCTGCTGTAAATCTTGGAGTCCCTCACAAACTCGGTCTTCCGGCTACCGGTATCTGCGCTTCTCAGGGAGGTAGCCCATGCGCTGCTTTCCTCCCCTGGTGTCACTCTCCTGCGCTTCTCTCTCCTGCATGCTCACTATATGCTGTTCTTCCTTCTCTGTTTCCTTGTCCAGGAGCTGCAGCACCTCTGGCTACACGGCCCCTCACACATCTCTCTTTTTTCCCCTTTTCGCCCAGAGCTGCAGACCCATGTCTGCTCAGCTATTCTCCTTTCGTACCAGCTCCGCCTCAGCTGAAGTTCCGTGACAAGCTCCTCTCAGGCTATCTCCAACTCTCCTTCTGGCCTCAGACTGCTCAAGTCTGCTATCAGCCCTTCTCTCCCCTCCTACTCACTCACTCTGCTCTGTCCCTCTGACAGACTGACTGCTTTCTCTCCAAGCCAGAATATATATCTAGGGGAGTTCCCCTGAAAACCAGGTTCAGAGCTCCCCTTTCTGGCCTGGAGTGTGAACATGTGTGCTTTGTGGTTACCTGAGAGAAGAGATCTTCCCTTGCTTCCAAGCGTGACATCACTCTCCCCGTGAGGAAAGCAATGCCACTGTAACAACCAGGACCCTGGGGTGTTACAATTACTTATCAGGAAGGCTCCTGAATGTGCATTTCTTTATACTGAGGGAATCTTTGACTTCAGTAAATGTTTCTATTTAATATTGGCAGCACGGTGGCTCAGTGGATAGCACTGCAGCCTTGCAGCGCTGCAGTCCTGGGTTCAAATCCCACCAAGGACAACATCTGCAAGGAGTTTGTATGTTCTCCCCGTGTTTGCGTGGGTTTCCTCCTGGTACTTCGGTTTCCTCCCACATTCCAAACACATATTTATAGGGAATTTAGATTGTGAGCCCCATCGGGGACAGTGATGATAATGTGTGCAAACTGTAAAGCGCGGCGGAATATGTTAGGGCTATATAAAAATAAAGATTATTATTATTATTAGAGTAAAAGGAAAAAAAAAAAACTTTGCCTGAAATGTTACAACAAATGGTCAGAAAAGGGTTTGAGCACTGAAGCAGTGTTGCAGAAATATTAGGATGCATCTAGAACACTACAAGTCCCCTTGCATTATGAATACATATTATCAGCTAACTCTGTAACATGCCTGTCAGACAAACATCAAAGCAGATATTCTGGAGGAAAAATTTTCCTAACTAAACTAAGTCATTGTGGGGCATAGACGACGGTTTCCCTGCAGAGCACATGTTCTGTTGTCTTTAATTTGCCAGTACACCGGGTATAATTGAACTTTTTTTAGTTCCTCCCAAGAACCTTCCTTAGGTACCGGATTCTTAACCTGATTTGCCTTTCACACCCCTGATGAAAGCCGTGGGGTGGACTGCATCATCCTCCATGGATATTCATCCATCCAATTCTTGAATTTCATTTGTATAATTACTGTGAAAACCAGTGGTTTAGTTGCAGGAAGGCTCCTGCACATTTATAATAGGATTTCAGAATTGCTAAAGATTTAGCTTAGTTTATCTAGCATGGATGAAAAAGCTCAAGAATTGCATGGAGTGGTGTGCAGGCATGAAATACATTTAGCATGCTCCTTTTAAGTAAAAAGCATGGAAGGGATTTTCACCCTTGAAATTAAACATCCCTAATACCTTCACTTTCCCATGCAGATAATATCTTCTACAGGGGGGCCCCAAAATTTGTATTACATTAGAACTTGGTCAGATCTCCGTATAGCCTTGCTATGTTGGATCTTTCCAGCTCAGGAAAGGGACAATCTATTGGAGACAGACTCGCTTGTTTCCGCTGCTGCTCCTGGTAATGGCTGTGGTGCTGAGGTCACTAACTGTGTGGCAGTCTGTGAGCTCAGTGGTTCTGAAGGGGGAATTTGCCGCTGCTCCCAAAGGCTGCCAGAGTATACCTGATACTCAATGGTGGACCTGGGGAAGGGGCGTATAGCTGGTTTTAGAAGCTTAAAAGGGAACAACTCCTTTAAGATCTGACATCAATCTTAAGCCCCTGTACACATCCCGCTCAACTCTCCCATACACTGGAGTGCTCGATTTGCAAAATGCTTTTGTGTTCTCTATTAAAGTAACCATGCAATACATCTTTGGTGGCTTATTTATATAGAAAAACAAAGAATTTACAGTCCAAAAGCTGACATGCTGGATCCTTAAAAGGGTTGTTCCCTATTGGGACAAGCCCTTTTCATTCCCCAAGCTTGGTCCTGATAAAATTAAAAGCCTATTCTCCCCTCCCATGATGGCACCGTTCCCGTGGTGTTGGCAGTCGCGGTACTGGATCTCTCATGCGGTAGTTATGATATGTGGTGCCCGGCGCCCATTCAGCGCTGAAGTCACTGTCCAACCCTTCAGACATATTGAATATGAAGATGAATCCAGGGCTGCAGCCGATCTTTGAGTTTCTCTTCATGTTTAAGTCAACAGAAGGCGAGGACAATGACCCAGCACTGATTAGGCGCCAGGCACCACGTCATACAGCCACACGAGAGTCCTGGGAATGTGAGTGCAGACACCACGGGTACAGTGCCAGCACAGGAGGAAATATTTTTTATTTATATTTTTATTTTATTTTATAGTGGCCAAGCATGGAGAGTGAGCAGGGGTTGTCCCTAGTAGTGGACAACGCCTTTAAGCCTCTGACAATCAACTGTCGGGGACACCCATACACATCACACTGAAGGCTGATCGAGTTGATATCGTCAGGTTTGGCTGACATTAATTTAATGTATATGGGGGCCTTTACATATACACCCTGGACCTGCATTATGGATGGGGGAAAAAAAAGGTTGGGCATCATTTCAATAGTACATTATTTCAGTAGTCCAGATTTTTTATTTTTTTTTAATAAACAAATGGTGGAATTCAAAATTCTATATGTAATCTGTTAATATGGAGTGAATTATTGATATGATCACCATCTACTCCTAATGTTTTGTAGAAATTGTTAAATATTGCACAATATTTCCTAATAGTTTTGCTAATGTTGGGCTCTAGGTGATAAAATGCAGCAACCATTTCATGAAATTCTTCCAATTTTTGGGTTGTATGAGTGGCATGCATTTGAGATTACATGGTCTTAGATTATCACTAAGGTCGGGTTCACATTATGTCTACCTCAGACGTGGTCATTACACACATTTACATATCACATACATCAAGAAATGTAAAATGTGCTAATAAAGGATGCTCTTGTAAGGAAAGTTGGGAGGGAAAACTTGGTTTATTCCGCTTTGCTTCTGATCCACTATGGTCTTAAAGGATTTGCGGGATAGTCCCACTTACTGCAGCAGTTTCATGTAATTTGAATATAATAATATCCTCGCTGCAATATTTAATCATGGCAACGTTAAAATATAGCTTAATCGCAAGCTGTCTTTACCGTCTGAATGAAGAGCGGGACTGAGAAAGCAGCTGTTCAGGAGCTCAGATTTTAATCCCTAAACATGCCCTGTCTGCTCCTATAACATGTGACGGGTTAAAGAACCCATGGAGATGGATTTCCTTTTTATCCAGTGTAATAAGTCATCTAGTAATGCACTCGTTCGAGAAAACTGTTGTCCTCTGGGCACCTCGGAGCATGTCAGCATTTTCTACAAGTGCTGACTAGTAACTTCTCTGAACATTGCTACAAAGGAGCGATTTTCTCTTCCCTAAGAGGAGAATTGTATCTAAAAAGACAATGTTTCCATTCAGATGAAAACCGAGGTGTCACTTGTACTCTCAAGCCACAGCTTTACCAGCAGAGCGGATTCATCCCAGGCTCCCTTTTTGCTGGTGGGTGGCACGGCTATTAATTGTAATTACAGCAGTACATTCAGTAAACCAAGGCTCTATATGCCAGACATAGGCGAGATGCCATAAAAAAAACATGCAATCTCGTTACTTTTCCCAGAGTTATGGGATATCATTAAAGCGACCTGAGCTTTTATTTTCACAACTATCTAAATACCTTAAGCAATTACTGCCGATTCCTCTGTTATTCCAATCAGACCGGACTCATTCATAGAGCGTTTTATGCCGGCTATTAGCAAACACTTTTGTGCTCAATCAAAACACGAAGTGAAATTGGGAACATTTTATAGCCCTTGACTATTACAAATGACGGTCTGCAAAGTAAATGGAGTCCTAAAGAGGCATTCAGTACATGAAACGCGCTGGATTTATTTGGGAAGGAATTATCGAAGGCCTTTTGCAAACAGGAATGTGCTAAAGGGTGGTCTTTAATTGCAGAGGGGAAACTCATTTAGACACAGAAAGAAGAACTCCGTCCATTTTAAGACCTATGACACGATAAAGCCAACAGCAAACCAACCGTGGTCGTGAAATAAATATACATTACCCACTAATTTATATGCTTCATCAGATGTGCACTACTGCTCACAATGCCATCGGTTGGATTGGGCTGCCATGCCAAGCTCTCTGTCCAGAAAAGCCAAGACTGACATTCATGTTGTGCAATGTATTAATAAACGGTCTGAAATTTGGAACTTATCCTCCATCTCCAAAATATGCATTAACTTCCCAATTAATTTCAGTCCGATATCATTGATGTCACAGAATTCCCTATGGCAGAGTGATCTTTAAACCAAGAAAATGTTTTTGTACACAGTTTACTGATGGTGGTTGGAACTATTACTTTATTGATAACATTCTTAAAGACCCCATGCACATAAGATATAAGTAATCTTTACTCACCTGACTACGCCCTGCCACTGCTCCCTAGTGCTGCCCAAGCTCCTAGCCAGTCCTGAGCGTCCTCTTCTGGCAACAATGGCATGTGACCACTACAACTAATTCATGACTGCAGAGGTAACCAACACATCAATGCTATGGTCAGTAATTTGCCGAGCAGTCATAAGTCCGGATGGTCTGTACGTTCAGTTCCAGACACGCGTACACTTGGCAGCAGAAGTTATGCTTGGCTGCAGCAGTCATATGTTTATCGCTGGTAGTAGATGAAGATCGGCAACCATGGGAGACACTGGCAGTGCTACAGAAGGGCAGCAGGAGATCAGTAGGTGGAATAGATTTTTAGATTAATATCAAACTAGGCATTTATTTTAATTTTTTAATTTCATTTTATTTTTTTAACAATGAACCTGGGGGCAACCACTACACACCAAACAAATGCTGACAGTGTTAAAAGCACCACGCCAGCATTTTTTTTTTTTTTAATTTCACTGCTAAAATCCAAGCCCCCTGGCCCATCTGATACTCGCCTTCGGCAATTTTATCTGATTTTGCAGCCACTCCGGTCTGTCTTATGCTGTTTGTAACCTGTCTCTCATGGAACAAGCCTGAGTTCACTAATCGATGTACGTCTACAAGAACCTAGTTCTGGCTCTAGGAAGCCATGTCACGAGTTTTCAATGCAAGTCTTAGTTCCGAGACAGAAGCTGCGCTCATAAGATGGTGCCGTGGGTCTGGACCGGGGCCTAAACACAGTGAAGGCACCAGAGGGTGAGTATATGAACAGGGACAGGGGACTTAAGTTTAAAGCACCACTCCAAGGGTGAAAAAAAAACTACTGGAGTGGTGCTTCAAAGTAGCATTAAATTTCCTCTATGATATGAATACATTTTAATTTTATCAGTTGCTTCGTAATAAACATGCTCATATCACACAGAATATTTGTTACATCAAATATCTCCTTCAAAATTTTTGCTTGATCTACCTGTTACCCATTGTCTTCAAAAGACAACCTCTTCATTCATAACGGACCTGTGACCAGATTTCTCAACACTAACATTGAATTAATAGACTTCACTGGTGTATTTACTTTTAAAATTTATGTAATAAAACTTGAATGACATCAAATAAGTTGGTAATTAAAATGAGCATTATTAAAAGTCGAGTTTTAAATTAAACTCAAAATGCCCTAGTCTCATCTAGTTTGACAAGGTTTTCCAAATAAATACAGTACAGACCAAATGTTTGGACACACCTTCTCATTTAAAGATTTTTCTGCATTTTCATGACTATGAAAATTGTACATTCACACTGAAGGCATCAAAACTACGAATTAACACATGTGGAATTATATACTCAACAAAAAAGTGTGAAACAACTGAAATTACGTCTTATATTCTAGGTTCTTCAAAGTAGCCACCTTTTGCTTTGATGACTGCTTTGCACACTCTTGGCATTCTCTTGATGAGCTTCAAGAGGTAGTCACCGGGAATGGTTTTCACTTCACAGGTGTGCCCTGTCCGGTTTAATAAGTGGGATTTCTTGCCTTATAAATGGGACCATCAGTTGTGTTGTGCATTAGTCTGGTGGATACACAGCTGATAGTCCTACTGAATAGACTGTTAGAATTTGTATTATGGCAAGAAAAAAGCAGCTAAGTAAAGAAAAACGAGTGGCCATCATTACTTTAAGAAATGAAGGTCAGTCAGTCCGAAAAATTGGGAAAACTTTGAAAGTGTCCCCAAGCGCAGTGGCAAACACCATCAAGCGCTACAAAGAAACTGGCTCACATGAAGACAGCCCCAGGAAAGGAAGACCAAGAGTCACCTCTGCTTCTGAGGTTAAGTATATCCGAGTCACCAGCCTCAGAAATCGCAGGTTAACAGCAGCTCAGATTAGAGACCAGGTCAATGCCACACAGAGTTCTAGCAGCAGACACATCTCTACAACAACCGTTAAGAGGAGACTTTGTGCAGCAGGGCTTCATGGCAAAATAGCTGCTAGGAAACCACTGCTAAGGACAGGCAACAAGCAGAAGAAACTTGTTTGGGCTAAAGAACACAAGGAATGGACATTAGACCAGTGGAAATCTGTGCTTTGGTCTGATGAGTCCAAATTTGAGATCTTTGGTTCCAACCACCGTGTCTTTGTGCGACGCAGAAAAGGTGAACGGATGGACTCTACATGCCTGGTTCCACACCGTGAAGCATGGAGGAGGAGGTGTGATGGTGTGGGGGTGGTTTGCTCGTGACACTGTTGGTGATTTATTCAAAATTGAAGGCATACTGAACCAGCATGGCTACCACAGCATCTTGCAGTGGCATGCTATTCCATCCAGTTTGCGTTTAGTTGGACCATCATTTATTTTTCAAGGATAAATGCAGGCATCATTTATTCTTCTAAATGATGCCTGCAGTTCATAATTCAATGCAAAAAATGTACAAAAACACCTCCAGACAAAAAGTGATTTAAAGAAATGCAAATTTGCAAAAAAAATTCTCTTATGTGATCTAAAGTCAAAAATTGAACCAATTTTTATTTTTTTCTTCAGCTGCATTCTTGAAGAACATCATGACAAATGAGTGTAGTGTGCCTGCATCCTCCTGTAACAAGCAGATCTTTATTATTTGTACGTTATTCATAATGCCATGTATGGAATGTCAGAGGAATGCTTTGTATGGGAAGAGGTGAATGCAGCAGACCAGTCCTGACCAGAGGAACACGCATGCAGAACAATGGCCGGGGTCAGCTCAGGATCAATGTGCTAAAAGATCTGCACCGCAGCCCAACGTGTGACACTTCATATCTAGCCCCCTCCGTAGTCACTGGCAGTTCATCATCACCACCACATTGTGTGGGAATACAGAACATCGCTATTTTGAGGTCTTTTCCTGTATATCCTGAGCGCTCAGGAAGGAGCAGCTATATAATTCCCTGCCAAACACTGGAAAGCTATAGAAGTACCAAGCTAGTGAAGCTTGTGTAGGCATCCGTCATCTGCTAATTATATAATGTGTTAATATTATTAATGGAATTTTTTTTAACCCAACCACCAAAATAATATATTTAATTGAATTTCTAAAATATTTTATATAAATTTAGTAGAATACACTTCTATAGCACCATTAATTCCACAGCACTTTACAGACACCATCGCTGTCCCCATTGTGGCTCACGATCAAAGAAATACTGATAGGGGAATTTAGGAGTGTGGAACCCGTAGGAAACCCAAGCAAACACAAAATACCAATTAATAGATTTTTCTGCCTCTCTTGCCGTAAAACTCTCCTAAAACCTCCATGTAATAGTGATTATAAAACCCCAGTAAAGGCCGGGTTTTTATGGGGCTTTACATCGTTGCAGAATATTTTTGTTTTATGCCTTTTCATAAGTTTGTTTTGCAGTTTTAAAACTTTTTTGTATGTCACCATTGCCCCAGAGCACTAGAAATTCTAAAGAGAAGACCACCAAAAATAATGCCATTTGTGGAGCACGCCACTGACCCCAAATACACCACAGACGCTAATGATAAACATAAAAGAAAAAACAAGCTGTATGTGTGCTACATCTAAAAGGAGTTCATTTGGGTACCAATACTGCAAAATGCATAATGAAAGTTCTTGTTTAACCATTTCACGACATGCGCCGTACTAGTACGGCGCATGTCGTGTCTCCCCCTTTGATGTGGGCTCCGGCAGTGAGCCCACATCAAAGTCGCGACATGTCAGCTGTTTTATACAGCTGATATGTGCGCGCAATAGCGGCGGGTGAAATCGCTATTCACCCGCCGCTATTAACCTGTTAAATGCCGCTGTGAAACGCTGACAGCGGCATTTAACTACCGCTTCCGGCCGTGCGGCCGGAAATGAGCGCATCGCTGACCCCTGTCACATGATCGGGGGTCGGCGATGTGTCAGGACAGTAACCATAAAGGTCCTTGAGACCTCTATGGTTACTGATGCAGGCCTGCTGTGAGCGCCACCCTGTGGACGGCGCTCATAGCAAGCCTGCATTTTAGCTACATAGCAGTGATCTGATGATCGCTGCTATGTAGCTGAGCCGATCGAGTTGTGCCAGCTTCTAGCCTCCCATGGAGGCTATTGAAGCATGGGACAAGTAAAAAAAAAATGTTTTTAAAAATATTAAAAAAATAAAAAAAATATAAAAGTTTAAATCACCCCCCTTTCGCCCCATCCTAAATAAAACAATTTAAAAAAAAATCAAACCTACACGTATTTGGTATCGCCGCATTCAGAATCGCCCGATCAATAAAAAAAAAGCATTAACCTGATCGCTGCGGTCGCCGCGACATTGCATTAACATGCAATAACGGGCGATCAAAAGAACGTATCTGCACAAAAGTGATATTATTAAAAACGTCAGCTCGGCACGCAAAAAATAAGCCCTCACCCGACCCCAGATCACGAAAAATGGAGACGCTTCGGGTATCGGAAAATGGCACTTTTTTTTTTTTTTTTAAAGCAAAGTTTTGAATTTTTTTTCATCACTTGGATAAAAAATAACCTAGACATGTTAGGTGTCTATGAATTCATAATGACCTAGAGAATCACAATGCAGGTTAGTTTTAGCATTTAGTGAATCTAGCAAAAAAGCCAAACAAAAAACAAGTGTGGGATTGCACTTTTTTTGCAATTTCCCGGCACTTGGAATTTTTTTCCCGTTTTCTAGTAAAAGACATGGTAAAACCAATGGTGTCGTTCAAAAGTACAACTCGTCCCGCAAAAAATAAGCCCTCACATGACCATATTGACGGAAAAATAAAAAAGTTATGGCTCTGGGAAGGAGGGAAGTGAAAAACGAAAACGCAAAAACGAAAAAGGGCCGCGACTTGAAGGGGTTAAAATTGTCTTGCAGCTCTTGGCAGACCAATGCATCTCCATGGTATCAGAAAACAATAAATTTGATATAGTCCGCTCACCTACACACTTCTATTGTTCTCCTATGTCTTAGGGTACCGTCACACAGTGCCATTTTCATCGCTACGACGGCACGATTCGTGACGTTCTAGCGATATCGTTATGATATCGTAGTGTCTGACATGCTACTGCGATCCGGATCCCCGCTGAGAATCGTACGTCGTAGCAGATCGTTTGAAACTTTCTTTCGTCATCTAGTGTCCCGCTGTGGCGGCATGATTGCATCGTGTGACACAGGTTGTATACGATGTGCGCACAGTAACCAACGGCTTCTACATCGCAAATACGTCATGAAATTACCGCTCCAGCGCTGTGTATTGCAACGTGTGACCGCAGTCTACGACGCTGGAGCGATAATCATACGACGCTGCAACGTCACGAATCGTGCCGTCGTAGCGATGAAAATGGCACTGTGCGACGGTACCCTTAGATTAAGTGCATTTCTTAAGTTGGATAAAGTAGAAGACCGACAGAATACGGTATGGGTCCGTTTACAAGGGTCAACCTGGAGCACTTAATGACTGCCAATTAGCTACTTGTTTAATGATCAGCGTTCTTTTAAGGGCCTGTTTACACAGTCAGACCACGCTTAATAAAGCCCACTGAAGAATCTGTAATAGGTCGCTCGGTCAACATAGTAAATACAGCCCAAAATGGAGGACATAACAGTGAGCCTTCCAAACATGCTCAACATCATGTGGGTGAGCTAATGATGGAGAGAACACACCAGATAAATAATAGGACACTCCCAAATGTGAATCATCATAACCAAAAAAGAAAACTGGAGTACGTATCCGAAATAGTATAAATAGGTATACGTTTATTACATACTATATCAAAGACAACCAATGCATTTTAAATACAAAGTCAGAAATTTGTTACATGTTCAGCAAGGAAAGCAAGATAGAACCAAAGAACAGTGTGATCTCCTAATACTGCTGCAAGTATATTCCATCATAAAGTGCTTAGTGCTTTTAAGATAAATGGAAAAAAAACAGAACAGGGTGCTAAGTAAATCAGGTATAGATGTGTATAGAGGAGTCCAAGGTCACCAAAAAATCATCATCATGGATGCTTCCCCCAACCCGGAGTTCCTTTCCTATATTGCAGTATGAAGGAGATCCACACCGTGCTGCCCCAACGCGCGTTTCGTGTCGGCTTCGTCAGGGGGTGCTCAGTGAACATAGGCTGCCGTTGTGCTTGGCAGAGCAGGTCACATCACTGGAAAAAGTGCTGCAGATAACAAATTTTTTTTTTGTGCACCACAAAAGATCATTTCACCCAACGAACAAGCCTTTTCAGTTTGCTTACAATGCAAGATCATCATCCAAACTCTCAAGATTATCTGGTGTAAATAAATCCTGCGGTCATAGGGTCCAGCTATAAGGAGTTGTCAAGAATTTGAAATCCAGGCTGATGTCTTTCAGAATAAGCACCACCCGTCTATAGTCTGCTGGTCGGCTTCATTGAAAAGAATGAGTTTGCATACAGGATTTACGTAATACTGCAAACTCAAATAGGGAACCATTTTCTTATAAGAAAGCAGTGACGTTCAATTCTTGTCATGAAAAAATTAATACTATTTATTTTATGTCGGTTTTCATTATACGTTTTCTTTTAATTTCTATTGTCAGCTTCGATTTTAAATAAGTGATAACTTCATGCAGAAATGATTGTGACAATATGAATGATATATTACGGATTCTGATTTTTTTCAAATCAAGTTCTATTATTGCTTTTGAATAAAATGGGCAATATCATTATTCACATATTATAGTCATGTAAAAAACAAGGTCTAGGATACAACAAATGTAGGCGTAACATCTGATGAACATAAATGTCATCCTATTCCACAGTGATCTATTAAACTGTATATTATCATAAAGACACTCAGATAATTGGGTCATTTATATAATAAATCATTTGGCGGCTTTAGCTGAAGACTTTGGTGCCTTTTTTACTTCTGCAAATTATCTATAGCATCACTGTATTAATTAGCTAAGCTCGTATTCACAATGTAAAAGCTGTGGAGTTTTTTTAATCTTTTGTTAATTGTGTTTTTGCTGCTGTCTCCCCATTTACCCTTTATGTTATGCATTTTTGTTCCAGATTTGAAGTTTGTTTTTAAGCGTTTTGTTTTTTAAAGTACAGACAAGTTAAGGCTCTGCACATAAAAATGCAGCAGCACATGCCCACAGTTCGTTTAAAGATGCTTTTGAACAGAGTTTTCTAGACATTATGCCCACTTTGTTTGGATAGTGAGATGCAGCAGAAAAACACCTAAATTAGGTTACTTGTGCATTTTTTCAGCTGGTTCAGTTTTTAATGTCCATTCTTCAGGTGTCTTCCACAAAGAACATGCTCTGTAGTTTACAATACAAATCAGTAGGAAAGCTCAAAAGGTGATGGTATGTTAGACAGCAAAACAGATATATATTAGCAGTCTCTTCAATCTAGTGGAAAATAAAAACAACTGGATAATGACAGTTAACGAAAAATTAACAGGAAATAAATTAAAAAAAACATGACATCACAAAAACCATGGTAAACCCTCAAAAAAATGACAGTGGCTGAAACTGGCCCCAACACCATTGAAAAAGTGTTCATGAAACTAACAGAAAAAAAAAGACAAGAGTAAGTAAGATTCCAGTTTCCTGTAGCGTCTTCTGCTTGAAAAACTTGTTTGGTCGCTTTTGTATTACAGACATCGTATACACACATATATATCCTTAGATGAGAGTCTCATCACCTACTTTGAGAATGGGGGGTCAATTAACCCCGATCTCACTGCACGGACTGGCCGGTAGCCTTTCTGAGGCCTGGGTATTTTTTAGACTCTCGTAGATGTCTCAAGTGGGAATACCCCTTTTACTTCTGCGTTTGGAAAACAGAGTAATAAACTTTGCCATACAAACTGTGTTGTTTCCTATGATATCACTGCTAATAATGATCGCAATCTATTGATTCATTAAAAAAATGTATTACTGACAACAAGTGGATTGAGATTGTGATTTACTGTATTTGATCTGGTGAGTCATGAACAATAAATCAGTGCAAGGGGCAGAACACAACTTGGACTTTGGATTTCCTAATCTATTTATAAAATAGTTACTAAAGTAAGCACATCTCCTTGTGTTACACCCAGAATGAAAAATCAACAGAAAACAAAGTGATAAATGTCGATGAAAACAATGCAAGTCCTCATTCTTCGGCCCCTGACGCCATCAGGTGCCACGACCTGGAGAGATTAGAATGGAGGACATTATATTTGTCAGGGTACCAATAAAACAGGGGTTAAAGGCATTCTATGTTTAGTTTAACAAAACTTTTGTGTACAGGATGTTATGACTAATATCGGTATTACGGGTTCTCCTTCTGCACTTCTAGATCAGCCTTTCCTCAGACTGCCCAGCTCTAATGTCAGCATGGCTACTGGTGAAGGAGCATGGACCAGACCTGTCCATCAGTCTCCTCCAACTGAGAACAGATTTCCCATATACGGCGGTTTTTTTTTGTTTTTTTAATAGTTACAAATGTTGAGAAAAAAAAAAAAAAGACATAGGTCCACCAGGTTCAACCTTTCTCAACCAATACTACATTATCGATCTCTAGATTATTTATAACCCACAATTCCATTTGTTCTGAGAAAATCATCCAGCCCTTTTTTAAACGATGTTATAGTGTCTGCCATGACTACCTCTTCCTGTCATGCATCCCACAGTGTGGTTGTCACATGCAGGACTTTTACTTTATGAAACTCATACTTATATATTTCCCTACTAGTATAGATCACTACTGAACAAAGGAGCGCTCAAGACAGACAGACAGACATGCCGCAATCCAATACTACCATTAAAAAACATGGACAATTTATTAACCTATTTCTGCAATGTGGAGACTGCTATCCTGAAGCCTTTTTCAGGTAGTAATATGGTGTACAGAGTGACTTTACATAGCCTAACTGTGTATTTAATCAATTTCCATGCAATTAACATGTCAAAACAATGTCAGTAGTCCTAAAAATACATACACTCTTTACATTACACAATACGATAAAATGTAAAGCAGTGTATATTAACTGCATATGTAATATTTGTGTATTATGTAAACAATTGCCAGGTTTATTAACGCAATATATTTATATATAATTTCATTAAATTATGTTTGCATATACATGTTATGCATGTGTATACATACATAAGTCTAACACCCAAAGATTGTATTGTATTGGTCGAGGCTTGATAAGCATCCAAGCTACCATCACGGATGAATAAAGGAGTATCCAGGAATACATCAGAAAAATGGCACCAAAAGATGAGATGCTGAGAGAAAGCCTAAGGCAGCAACAACAGATCTGGAAGGAAGAACAGGAACATGAAGCGCCATGGCAAGACAAGCCACTGCATGGGATGTCAACAGATAACGGAGGTGGCTGACATGGAGAAATCCGACCAATGGCTGGAGAAAGCTGGACTCCGAGACAGCACAGAGGCACTAATAATAGCGGCACAAGAGCAAGCACTAAGTACCAGATCCATAGAAGCAGGAATCTACCACACAAGACAAGACCCAAGGTGCAGACTATGTAAAGAAACCTCAGAAACCATCCAACACAGAGGGAACATGCAAAATGCAAGCTGGAACAGCGTATACCAAATGCCACAACCAAGTAGCGGGAATTGTATACAGGAACTTCTGCACAGCATATGGGCTAAGTCCTCCTAAGTCCAGGTGGGAGACCCCAGAGAAAGTGGTGGAGAATGAAAGGGCTAAAATCCTGTGGAACTTAATGATCCAGACGGATAAGCAGGTGTTGGCTAACCTACAAGACATTGTTATCGTAGACAAGGATCAGAAGACAGCAATGATAATATATGTGACAGTGCCAAGTGACAGCAATATCAGAAAGAAGGAATATGAGAAGCTGGAGAAATACCAGGGCCTCAAAGGAGAACTGGAGAAGATGCGGAAGTTGAAGGCAACAGTAATTCCTGTGGTGATAGGAGCACTTGGAGTAGTGATCCCCAAGATAGGAAAATGGCTACAACAGATCCCAGGAGCAACATCTGAACTCTCTGTCCAGAAAAGAACAATGCTGGGAATAACTAAGATCCTGCACAAAACCCTCAAACTCCCTCTCCTCTGATAGAGGACCTGAGAATGAGAAAGGACAAAATAGACCATCCCCATTGGGGGTGAAAAGAAGTTTTATTATAAATGAAATTATGTGTTTTAAGTTCCTCACATGATTCTCTAACACAATAAATCACTTAAATGGATGAGCGTCCTTTTCATTATATGTATTATCTTACCGATTAGCCTTAAAGGGGTTGTCTGGGACTTAAGCATATTGATGACCCGTCCTCAGGATAGGTCATCAATGTCTGATCGGTGGTGGTGCGACACCAGGAATCCCTGCAGATCAGCTGTCCCCGATATTGTCCGAAACTACAAAGCTAAAAAGCTGCACAGCTCCATGGCTGCAGCCGAGCACTGCAAATCCACCTCCTATTTAAATCAATAGGCGGAGGATCTGCAGTACCCTGCTGCGACAACTATTCCATCAATGGAGTTGTGCAGCTCCGCAACCGAGTAGTTGTGACGGCTGCAGACACCAGGAACAGCTGATCAGCCAGGGTGTCAGGTGCGCTACCCCCACCGATCAGACATTAACATTGATCTATCTTTAGGATAGGTCATCAAAGTCCCGGACAACCTCTTTAGTAATCAACTTCTTATTGTAGGCTTTTCATCAAGGAACCAATTTAGCTGCATTGACACAAACCCTGAAGTTAAAAGGGTTATTCCATATATATTTATTTTAATAAATACAAAAAATAGGAAAATGCTGACTGTGCTTGAGCATACAAATGCAGGTTTGTCTTGGGAGGATTGTGTTGAGCATGCAGCTGATTAAGATTTTGCTAATGCTGTACTGTATGACCTCATGGATTGATTCAGTTGTTCCCTGCAAACCTCCATGTTTTGTTGATAAAGATGATGAATATGATGGTTGCTTTTTGTTAAATAAAAAATCGTAATTCTCCCACTACGTATGAATGCGATGATTCTGCTGAAAGCTGAAATCTACAATAGGTTGTATTTCTCGGTACCAGTGGAGTAGACCCATATCTGAGCTTTGAACTGGTAAGGACCTCAGACATTTTGTGTCTGTTTAGTGCGTCTATCTGCTAACTGAAAAGGACACTGGATGGTGTAGTGACCTAATGTACATCTACCATCAGGGGTATATTGCAAAGCTCAGGCAGACTGAAGGCACTGCTTTCTGCTACAGAAGACGAGAATGTTAGCAGACCGTTGAAAGTTAAGAAACCAGTATTCCTTTGCCAAGATTATATTTTTGCTCTTGAGAGAGGTAGTTTTAACAGCGGAGCCACTCCAGCACAATGCAATCCCCGAAACTGTAAAACTCTCTTACGTGATGCCCTTTTCACCATCTTCTCACAGCAGCTTCTATCTGTGATATCATTTGTGTCTGAGGGATCATCTTACAACTACAATAAAGACTGTGATTTTAATGTGACGTTTTCCTCTGAGACACAGCAATGATATGTTCTGTGTTAGACAGATACAAAGTAGCTGCAGCGATGCCAGGAACTTTTAAGAGAAACATGAAGATGTGTTGGGGCTCCTCAATGCCCACCTGGCACATAATGGTCGCACATTCAGAACTGTGTACAATAATTATATCTACCTAACTGTGATCATATATCATAACTCTCGGGGGAAGGGGGGTGAACATAAATAAAGCAGTCGAAGCGCACTGACAATCCCCAAGCACACCTTCAGCTTGATTTGCATATGGCTTCTACACTAGATTTCACATGACTGGCATGTTGGACCTATCCCCCCCAAAATAGGTATCATTATATTGGGGGACCAGCACCTATACAGCCATACCACTTTTATATGTAAAAAATAAGATTAACATTCCAAAGACATACTGATAGGGAATTTAGATTGTGAGCCCTATCAGGGACAGTGATGACAATGTGTGCAAACTGTAAAGCGCTGCGGAATATGTTGGCGCTATATAAATAAAGAGATCATCATCATTATTATTATTATTATTATTATTATTACGGTAATATAAGAAAACTGGCGATATGAGCTCAGCTGTCTTAAATGAAGCTAATATGCAATACCAAACACAGCCCACTGAGATATGGTGCTGTTTTTGGAAGAAGGAAGCCATGTTTTAACTACTTTGATACTCTTGCCAGCAAGCTCTTGGAGAGAGGAGGAAAAAAAAACTGAAGAAAAAAAAGTAATTGATTTTTTAATGGGATTTTAGACATTTTTACTGATTGAAACTGATACTTTGAAAGTATAACTCCATATTTAGATTTCCATTGTCTTTTGAATGGAGTTGCATACCTCTTAATTAACTACTTTAATTGATTAGGCATTTCAGTGTACGTTTGCGGTAGGCAGTGGTAAAATCTCCTGATGTACATACAGAACACAAGACCCAGATTTATGCAATTGCATGCAATACAGTCACCACCTCATTACTTTTGGCATACAATGTGTCAATAAAAAGCTATAGAGCCTTAAAGGGAAACAGTCATCTGATTCATGGTGCTCAAATCTCAGTCGCATGAATCAGTGCTTGGTGGCACAATCACAGCCAGGTATATTTTTCTGAAGGTGATTAGCAGGTCACCCCTTGTGTTTACATAGGGAGAGATCTCCATGAGCGCTGGGAAGAGCCAGCAGTGGTGGAGCAAGACTGATCTCTTGATATAGTCCCTGGCGGCTCTTCCCAGCACTCCTCGAGATGATTGACAGGTCTCTCCCTTGTGTTTACATGGAACCAGTCAGTCACGTGCAGCAGTGCTTTAGAGAGTCGGATGAGACTAAAGATACGGCCAGCCACCATAGTCTGAGACTAAAGGCCCCGTCTCACATAGCGAGATCGCTAGCGAGATTGCTGCTGAGTCACAAGTTTTGTGACGCAACAGCGACCTCAGTAGCGATCTCGCTATGTGTGACACGTACCAGCGATCAGGCCCCTGCTGCGAGATCGCTGGTCGTGTCGGAATGGCCTGGACCTTTTTTTGGTCGTTGAGGTCCCGCTGACAGCGCTGAATCGGTGTGTGTGACACCGATCCAGCGATGTCTTCACTGGTAACCAGGGTAAACATCGGGTTACTAAGCGCAGGGCCGCGCTTAGTAACCCGATGTTTACCCTGGTTACCAGCGTAAATGTAAAAAAAAACAAACAGTACATACTTGCCTTCTGATGTCCGTCAGGTCCCTTGCCGTCTGCTTCCTGCTCTGAGTGCCGTACAGTGAGAGCAGAGCACAGCAGTGACGTCACCGCTGCGCTCTGCTCTCACTGTACGGCACTCAGAGCAGGAAGCAGACGGCAAGGGACCTGACGGACATCAGAAGGCGAGTATGTACTGTTTGTTATTTTTTACATTTACGCTGGTAACCAGGGTAAACATCGGGTTACTAAGCGCGGCCCTGCGCTTAGTAACCCGATGTTTACCCTGGTTACACGGGTGCTGCAGGGGGACTTCGGCATCGTTGAAGACAGTTTCAACGATGCCGAAGTCGTTCCCCTGATCGTTGGTCGCTGGAGAGAGCTGTCTGTGTGACAGCTCCCCAGCAACCACACAGCGACTTACCAACGATCACGGCCAGGTCATATCGCTGGTCGTGATCGTTGGTAAATCGCTATGTGAGACGGGGGCTTGAGGTACATGCACTCAAACACAGGAGTGTTCCAGAGAAAAATAAATCAGGTTGCGATTGCACAGCCAGGCTCCAATTCATGTTGCCCATGGTTTGATCAGCATAAATCATAACAGGTTTCGCGACGTTCAACTGGGCCTCCTGGCCCGGAAGAATCTTCTGGCCACAGCCAAAGTATGCAAGTTTCATAAACATATCACTCAAAATAAAAATGTAATTCTTACATTTTCCAAAATGTCCCTTTGTTGCCCCAGAAATGCTTGGTAGCCTACCATATGGCTTACACTGCTTAAAATCCATGTCCAACATCATTAATCTATCTGACCTATAATCTGAAGACCTAACATATAGCTATGGTGACCAACGCTTGACCTCGGTAAGCCATGCGCTTTTAATGCTGCTCTCTGTAGTATTTCCAGTCACATTGTCAAGGGGCACAAAGGAACTCAGAAGAACTGTGACAGTTTTCTGGGATGAAGGTCAGGAGGTCAATTGCCCCAAACCATCCCATAAGTGGTGCTAGTTAGAATTATTTCACTCACTCTCTCATTACCCACAGTGTTTTGACAAGTGAAATTAATGACAAAGTGAAGTTCTCACTTTGAACCAACACAGCACGCAGACTCATCAATAAACTGATTATTTAAAAATATCATAGAGAGCACATAATTAAATAATTCTACATGATACAAGTCCTATCAGGGAGTTATAAGACACCTAAACGCACACTAACAATTGTGTCCATGATTTCAACCTAAAAACACCAATCAATACCTGTTTGACCAGTGTCCACACAGGCACCAATTCTGGGATCTGTGGTTTTCATATAGAGCAATATACAGTATTACTATACTACGTTACTACCCGCTGCACTGCATTATAGGAAAAATTAATGGCTTGTCCAGTTTAATAAAACAAAAAAAAAAACACCATTTGATACACCCAAGTAGATTTAATAGGGGTGGAGATCACAATTGTTTGGGTCAGGGTGGAGATTTACAGAGTGTGCAGGACAGGACAGATCCTGCAGTGTGAAAGACTATTTTTTGGTGTGAATGAGCACTGTGAATGCTTCAGTTTCGCTGCAGAATTGCCACAGAATAAATTAAGACACCTGCCGATTGGCTGCACGAAAGCGGATTGGTGGTCATTTAATGTTGTGTTTAGACACCATGATCGCACTTCCATGCGCACAGAACGATTGTTGATGCGATCAATGCACAAAGAACACATGTTCTTGGCAGCACATCTCCTGCTAACATACCATCATGTGCTGCCAAGAACATGGATTATTAAGCTTGCCTAAAAATCAAGTCATCGTGAACCAGAGTTTTTCTCGAAAGTTGGGAGATTGCCGGCCTGTTTAGAGGAGCAGGTTATTATTATTATTATTATTATTATTATTATTATTATTATTATAAATTGGGAACAAACATTCTTAAGAATGCTTGTTCCCAATTACTGGTTTATTGGACTGATGAAATGGGCCTTTGCTGCCAGATTTCCCCACAGTTTAGAATTGATTGATTGAGGGGAAAACCAGCAAGGCATCAATCAACACTACAGTTCACAAAGTGGAAAACTGCCTATGGTCATTCATAAAAGCTGAACTGTTGTGATCTAAAAAAGTGGAATAAAAATACATTTTTTAATCTATTTAACTTTCTGAGCCGATTACAATCTATAAACTGGAAAATGGCTCTCAAATTAACACAAAATTATATGTTAGATTGTGAATCACTCATAATTATATGTTAGATTGTGAATCACTCATAACTATTAAAATTGTATTTTCAACCTAAAATGCTTCTTCTGAACGTATAGACTTTGCCACAACTATCCTCAGGTCGCATCCCCAGAGTAGTCTCATCATGCAAGTGTGTGCTATCAGAATCAATAAATAGAATGACCAAACAAATCCGAGGTGAGAAGCGGAAGAAATTAGAGGTGAGAGGTAGTCTAAAGAAAAATAAAAAATAAAAATAATAAGAAAAAAAAAGAAGTGGCAAAAAATTTCAACAGATACAGGTCAGGGCACACAGCAATCAAAAGGCAGTGGTAAGAAATAGTACAGTGTAGGGCGAATCCAAAATAATAAGCAACACAATCACAATCGTTAATGAACATGAACCAAGGCTTGGGTGCTGAGTGTCTTCTGCATGCACAAATAAGATGTTCGAGTACCCGCACCTGCATGACCTGTTCGGCAATCCCTGCATGTGTTGTGGCTGTTGAATAAATATAAACATAGTATGTGAGCACGTCGAAGACACTTTGTTGGCTCCCCAGTATGCTCGGATAACACCTTATCCGTGTGTCATCGCTCGTCACTAATCTTGATCAGTATACACTGCCATGGAAGGCACAGGAGCGGTAAGTCAGAGCAGAAGCATCAGCTACATAGGTAAGTGCTACATCTCCATCCGGGTATAGTAATTTTATACATGGTTTTCCAGCTTATATAAAAAAAAGAATCTATAGAAACACTTGACAATATTTGTACTGCATTCATCTGCATTACTGATTGTAGTACAGTACAGAGATGCATTCATTTGCAAGCTCCAGAGCTGACATTTTTTAACATTCTCTAATAGGACAATGCCCGTACAGAACGTTTGGATTTTTACTTCTCAAGATATCACGTGCTAACACCAAAGTTCATTAATTGTACAGATGTATAAACCTTTTTTCATTCTATTTCGAAGCCTGTGTTGCCAGATAACTATTAGAGAACTGGAAATATTTTCTGGCAATAGTCTGCACTATGGATCATTGATGGATAAACCGTTCAGTTGGACGAGCTTACTCTGATGTTGTACGGTGTTCTGTGCACATCAATTTTCCTTTTTGATTCACTTTTTTTTCCCCCAGATATTATTGTGTCTGTTCAATGGTTTGGGAAGATTTTTCACTATTAAAATCCCTAAACACAGCTCTACTCTCCTTCGGTCTCAGGAAGACATTTTTATGACTAACCTATTATTTTACTTTTATACTCAACACAGGTCTTTGAAAGGGAAGGTTGGGCATAAATCCCACATGAAGTTATCTGCCTGAGGCAGTCAATTAAATGGCCAGCATTTCTAAGAGCAGTCTTACTTAGAGGGGGCGTATCCCTCGTTTTCACGTAAATCCTAAAAGTCCTTTTCTCCTAGAAACCAACGTGTAAAAACTAAAGGATATGACCATTTTGTGGTTTCACAAAATGACAATCCTGGCATATAACCTTTCAGAGTTCCGCATGTTATAAAGTCACATTCATATTTTCATTTGTTTTTTTTTGTAATGAATTTAAACAATTAAGACAATTTGTCTAGATATATGGATCAAAAATCCATATATATTCTTGCAAACAGGTGTACCATTAGTGTGAGTTTTTCTCCATGTCATCACTATAAGAAGGTAACAATTATGGTTCCACCCAGTCAGGGATTTTCAACCAACATTGCCATCTCCAGGCTAATTCAGCTTGTCGTGACAATGTCCATCAAGCCGGGTTAAGGAGTTCCTACACGCCTGACATTAGAATGAGACTTGGAGACAATGAATGTCTATCTTTCTGAACTTTTTTTTGTGAAAATGAATGCATTTTAGGTTAAAAATATTTTTACACTTGGGTTTCTTTACATTGTTTGCACCACTTGCCTTCTATATCCTCTGTACTGCACTGCCTATTGCTGGCTGCAGAATAAGTTCACTGAAAATCCACCAGCCCATTATGACTGATAGGGAATTTTTAACTCTTAAGACGCTTTCAGATGCCTGTGCCAAATCAGTTCGAGCTCAGACCGCTAATGCACGGACTGGTTGCAGCTCTCCTGACCCAAGAATTATTTATTTCTATAAGGCTGTCAAAGCTTGGGTCAGCAAACACACGGCCAGTCCGTGCATTTCTGGCCCGACTCTGGACTAATTTGCACACAAGTCTGAATGAGCCTTTATCTGTATTTTTGTGATCAAAGACCTTATTACTGTTTATTATGCAAAGAAAAAGAATCTGTAAACGGCGGATCTATGAAAACATTTTTTTTGTGAAACTCAAATTGCAAAAACTTTTTTTTTTTCCCTAAAGACAAATATAAAAAAAACTAAAACTTTACTCAAAAGGTGGACAACCCCTTTAAGCAGCTATGTGGAATGATTCTGATTAAATAGAGTGTGGGCTCTGATAATCTGCAATATTAATTTAATCTTTCCCAATGTGTGTCTTGGGTGTAATGGACATTTTCTCAAACACTCACCTAAAGCAGTCCTAGTACAAAAAGCACTACATGATGCTTGTAAATTGATTTTAAGCAAAAGGTTTTCCAAGAATGTTCCCGCAGTGGCTGAATGGAAAAAAAAATATTTTAATTTACAAAAACCTCCTTCACAATAAGGTGAATAAGATTCATGAATAGTTATGTAAAAACCTTGAATAGACTCCCTAACTAAAATGTGAAGACACAAAAGAGCACAGTGAGGTCAAAAATACTCTGTTGTAAAAAAAAAAAAAAAAAAAAAAATCACAGTAATCAGCAAGTGCTAGTCAAAAGATGTAAAGAAAACAGGGTATTTAGTTGATACTTTTTTTGCAAAAAAATGTATACTAAGCTGCTCCACCAAATCGTCAAGGTATACCCTTATAGAGCAGTCCTAACTAATGTATAGAATCCCTATCTGATGTATTTAAAACCTGATCATCTGTATAGTACCTGTATAAGCAGGGTTCAGAGAAGGACTATCCATGTGGACATGCAGGATGGAACAGCTTAAATGCAAATGACCCACAGAGGAGTGGTGGACTCCCCAGTCTTGTAGAAACAAGAGAACAATTATAGAACCAGAAACACATGGGCCACTTGCACATTGAACAAGTCTGTAGGAACCTGTTCACACCACCAGAAAACTTGAAGACACAAAAGAGCACAGTGAGGTCAAAAATACTCTGTTGTAAAAAAAAAAAAAATCACAGTAATCAGCAAGTGCTAGTCAAAAGATGTAAAGAAAACAGGGTATTTGGTTGATACGTTTTTTTGCAAAAAAATGTATACTAAGCTGCTCCACCAAATCGAAGATGATCAGGTTTTAAATACATCAGATAGGGATTCTATACATTAGTTAGGACTGCTCTATAAGGGTATACCTTGACGATTTGGTGGAGCAGCTTAGTATACATTTTTTTGCAAAAAAACGTATCAACTAAATACCCTGTTTTCTTTACATCTTTTGACTAGCACTTGCTGATTACTGTGATTTTTTTTTTTTTTTTTTTTTTTTTTTTTTACAACAGAGTATTTTTGACCTCACTGTGCTCTTTTGTGTCTTCAAGTTTTCTGGTGGTGTGAACAGGTTCCTACAGACTTGTTCAATGTGCAAGTGGCCCATGTGTTTCTGGTTCCCTAACTAAAATGTAGACTTTTGTTCCATAAAGTTCACCACTACTTTATATATCACCATTTCTTGAGGAAATGTCTTATCAGTTTATGAGCTTTCCCAATTTTTATCATATTATTATTATTAGGACACACCGAACATCAAGAGGAAGTCAGAGCGCAGGTATTGCCCTTAGTTCCTGTTGATGTTCAATACGCCCGAAAGAGGGGAGAGTGATGTCAGCGCTGATTGGGTTCACATGACTTGACATAACCTCACGTGAGCATCGGGAACGTGAGTGCCGACACTGCGGAAACAGTGTTGGCACTGGGGGTGAGTAGATGTATTTATTTTTTAATGGGGCCAAATATGATGAATGAGAAGGGATTGTCTACGTACAGGACAACCCCCTTAAGATGGTATAGCGGTCTTGTGGGGACTGAGAATGCCAATAAAAGAAATATTAATGCCCTAACATGAGCAAATTACAAACTCTGTCATCTACTAAATTTGTGTGGGATGTGTGGTTTAGCAAGGTCAGATGTTTTGGGTTAAAGCAGAATAAAATGTCTATAATGGGTGTAACTATGACGGTGTCAGGATTGGGGACACAAACCACTGAAGGGTCTGAATACATAAAAGTTGCATTGGCAGCATAAAACAGATTTCAATCCACATCTCTGGTCCATTTACGCTTTGGTTACGAAAGGTCGGGGACAGCTGCTGTAGAGAATATCCAAATAACCACATTCAGCTCACTTTGACAGATGGTTGCGAGCCATATCCAAAGCCCTGCAAGTAGTGACACCCAGAGTCACCCATTACCTACATAAATGAAAGCCAAAGCTTCCCACACAGAAATCACACTAATACTCTGTACTGTCCTGTCTTGTAGACCGCATACTTGCGACCAGGGGTTCCTACATATCCCCATTTGGTATTCTTGTTTCAAGCACACCAACCACACTAACATATCCATATTCAAGCACCCCCAATTTCTGGCAGTATCATCCTATTTCCAGCTCACCATGTTTATCTCTCCACCCCCATGGGCCAGTATATGCACCTCCAGATCTGCTTGTGCGGGGTTACACCAAAAAGTCTAGAGACCTGCTCTTTTTAGTTGTTTGCCAACTTGGTGCATTTGGACCAGGTCTAGCAGAGAGCCGCAGGCAACACAAAAGGAGCCTGTGAGCCACACGTTGTGAAGCCCTGCTCTACAGCACATGCATAAGATTTTTAAAAATATCATACCGCTAGTTGGTAATAAATCAATTTTAAAACAAATCAAGCCAGACATGTCACAACAAAGCAAGAATCACAAAGTTACGACTAGCCTACTTTGAACAAATCATACGAAGAGTGCAATCACTGGAAAAGGACATCATAGTCAGAAAAATAAAAGGAACATGAAAAGGAAAACCAGCAAACCAATGGCTTGATACAATCAAGATAACAGCGGAGAAGACTGTGGTGGACCTATCTAGACTTGCACAAGATCGATCTTCCTACAGAGCGTTCAGCCATCAAGTCGCCATGGCTCAAGATAGAGTTGATGGCCGTTAATATAGTCATTACTGTAATATGCAACGGATAGAAAACTCATCACTTAGGAACAGCTTTTCCATTGGAGCTTAAGAAGCACGGGAACAGCATTTGAACCATTAAGATGGAAAATGTTTACAAAGCAGAGACTTTCAATCAGTTGTTAGAAGGTTAAAACAAAAGCAGCCTCCGATTTTTTTTGTTTTTTGCAAATGCTTTTTCTTCATTTACAGCACATATTTTAACTCACTTTATTTAAATTCCATAGTAACAGTCAAATGTGATCAATGAAAGCCACTCAAAAGCTTTCAAGCCACTCTCCGAGTAACAAGGTAAATTGATTAATACTTTACTAAGACAATAGTTAAGCATTGCAATGAGCAGAAATGCGCCTTTCACATACAGATGTGTGTCCATTCTGATCTCAAATTTATTTTTAGTGCTACCTAAACAGACGTATATTTCTACACAGAACTAAGACTTTCAGCTGGTGCAAAGAAAATTTTACATTGCATACCTGCAACAAATCAATGGTTATCCAAGTAATGCACAGTCGAATTGCTACCAAACGGTGGACTTTCCTTACATATGGCATTGAAACTGGGGATGTCTATATGGAATGTAAGAAGAGGCTGATATTTTGTTATACTCAACATGCTGCAATTCCTACTGAATGGAGATTCCAGACTGGTGTGTGCGGATATTCATGGGAAATGATGCATGCACTGAGGTCCATAAGTGATTTTATGACTCTCCATTGGTGACCAATGTCCTCCCCAACAAAAGTGTAACTATATAAAATACTGGGTTTTGAGCCTAAGGTTTAGCTCCCACAAACTGTTGACGCTGCATATTCTCGTTGTGCCAAAAAAGCAGCAGCTTTCAGTTTCAGTAAAGTGAATGGGATTTCAAGAATTCTCATGCTCCCTCTGCTTTATTTTACTCACCGTAAACTAACCTTCGGTGCGTGTTTGAAATCTGCAACACAGTTTTTCTTTTTGGTACGTGCAGATTTTCTCTATAGACTTGAATAAGATATGGAAAATATGCAGGTAAAAAAAAACGCATCTGAGTTTTTAGTGCAGAAAGGCACTAAAAACACATGTAATCCGCACATGACTGGCTTTGGCAAAATTCAACTGATACAAGTATCAGGAAGCATCACAAACAAAGCAGCTTTATTTAACACATGACATACCAAAAAAAAGACAAACCGCAGAAACAAAAAAGCAATAAAAATGTATGTAAATAAAACCCACAAAAAAGCACACACAAATCACTAAAATCTATTTGGCCACACAAAACGCAGCATTTGTGATAAAACAAAAATAAACAAAAACAAGTAAACCTAATTGGTACAGTCACGTCCAGAACGACCTGCTCTATAAAGCCCCCATCACACTAAGCTAGGTCGCTAGCGAGATCACTGCTGAGTCACAAGTTTTGTGACGCAACAGTGACCTCAGTAGCGATCTCGCTATGTTTGACACGTAGCAGCGACCAGGCCCCTGCTGTGAGATCGCTGGTCGTGTCGGAATGGCCTGGACCTTTTTTTGATTTTTGAGGTCCCGCTGGGTAGCACACATTGCTGTGTTTGACACCTTACCAACGACCTCGTTCACACAGGACGTCCCTCATCGAGGTCTGAATCGTCATAATAGCTGCCATGTGACAGGGTCACAACGACCAACGACACGACACAACGTCGTTGGGAAGATCTCACTGTTTGACATCTCACCAGCGACCACATAGCGACGCAGCAACGATCCCTGACAGGTCGTATCGTTGTCGGGATCACTTTAGCGTCGCTAAGTGTGACGGGGCCTTAACACTGGAACATTGTTTATTCCGTAAGGGGAACTCGGTAAAACAAAAATGAGAAAAATATTTTTTCATCATATTGACTCACAACAAAGTGAATAAAAGCAATCAAAAAGTTGTAAGTAAAAAATGGTATAAATGAAAACACCAAACGTGCCTCAAAAAACAAGCTCAAATATGGCTCATTTGTCAAATAAAAATAAAGTTACAGCTCTCCAAATAGGACAATGCAAAAACAAATTCATTTTTGTTTAATATTATTTTTAGTGTATGTAAATTATTATTATTTATTTATATAGCACCATTAATTCCATGGTGCTGTACATGAAAAAAAGGGGTTACGTACAGGGTTATAGATAATGTTTACAGTAAACAAATTTATAATGAGAGACTGGTACAGAGTGGAGAGGACCATGTCCTTGCGGAATTACATTCTACGTAAATAGCAAAGCATAAAACACCTATATAAATCTGCTATCGCTGTAATCAGACCGATCCGACAAACAAATCTGTCTAATCACTTTTATCGCACGGTGAATGACGCAAAAAGTAAAAACAATTATTCAATTTTTGGGCTTTATTCATTTTGCATTTGAAAATTCTGAATAAAAAGCGATCAAAATATATTAAGTCCCCCAAAATGTTACAAACAAATTCCAACTCGTCTAGCAAAAAATAAGCCTTCATACAGCTCTACTTGCCAAAAATTAAAAAAGCTGCAGCTCTCAGAATATGGTGACGAAAGAAACTACCAATTATAAAAACAAAAAACATTTTTACCGTGTGATGGCAGCAAAACCTAAAAAAAAACAAGGAAAAAAACACCCACAATATAAATCCGGTATCGCTGTAATCGCATCAACCCAAAGAATAAATCCGCTTCATCACTTATACCACACGATGAACTGCACAAAAATATAGTTCTTGTACTGCTGTCTGTTTGCTCATCTTACCTCCCAAAAATGGGAATAAGGCTCGGCTTACAATTATCCCGCGCTTTCCGCAACTTGCTTATGTCGAGGTTTCCTTGTAAATTCCCCAAAACTGGAGTCACTTTGGACTTCCCTGGGTTTCGGCGGTGTCCCATAATTTTAGGTATCTTCAGTGCACAATTGTGGGCGATCACAGATCTGTGCATGCCTAAAAAGATGGATACCATCGGAGCAGATGCCAAATGGACTCCAATGTGTCTCCATCTGCCTCATGGTGGGTGGTTCCGTTGGGGTTTTTGTCTCCATCATATTTTTGTGGAATTTACACGAAAACCCCAACGTAAGAGGCTCAGCGTAGAACACAAGAATGCTTCCAGGATAAGGTTAGTATCACAATCAAAAAATATTATGTACCTCAAAATGGTACCAATAATACTCCTAATTTATCCCACTCAGGTTCGTCATCTGTCACTGGAAATATTGGGGTTCCAAAGTTACTGCTAGAACAATCTGGCAAAGTGCCCAAACAGAAGTTTTTGATCACTTCTGTGATGTGGTATCATTGTGCTCAAACTCAAAGGGAAATTGTGTAACAAATTATGGAGTCAGCTTTCTCCTATAATCCATTGTGAAAACACAAATTTGGGGCTACAACATTTTTGTCAAAAAAATTGAAATTTTCAATATGACAATGTAATGTTATCAAATTTTGTGTAGTACCTGTGGGTTAATAATCTTTTTATTTATATAGCGCCAAAATGTACCACAGCGCTTTACAGTTTGGCACACATTATCATCGCTGTCCCCGATGGGGCTCACAATCTAAATTCCCTATCAGTATGTCTTTGGAATGTGGGAGGAAACAAACTCCTTGCAGATGTTGTTCTTAGTGGGATTTAAACCCACTGATCCACCATGCTGCCCTAATGCTGATTATATCCCTGGATAAAATCGTTATCCAGGAAAGAAAGCAGAGGTTTGAGGATGACTTCCGCGCTTGCTGATCAATGATAAGAAGTATATCCCAGATTGTCAGAGAGTGGGTTACTTGTGGTCTTTCCTGATGAAGAAGTCTTTTGTTCTTTGGCCAACAGGTCTTTAATGTTTATTGAATTGTAAACTGATAATTTCACTTTTGTCACATATGCTCATTGCAAAATATTTTTGCAAACCATATAATGAACAATGGACACAATGATGATTTCACAGGCTAATGGCCTAGTATGATGATTTTTAAACTCAGTGTATGAGACAGCAATGCAAAAGGACTCCATAATGCATAATTCAATGTTAGGATCAAACATGAAGGCCTTGGATGGTCCATAATGCCCATATTATAAAAGTGGGATCCTTCCACACAAAAATCCAAAGTTATTCATGCGTAGTATTTAAAGCTAGGTCTACGCTATAACGGTGCACAATGTTGGGCGCACATGCTCAGGAGGTATGCATCCAACAATAGGTGCTGTTAGGATGGATGCCGAGGTAACTGGCCATCATGGGGACCCATTCTAAAGAAATGTACTGTAGACCACATGGTATACATTTCTTAGCAGTAACCCTCTGTGTGGGAAAACAGTCTGCTGTTAAACAATATTCAGATGCAGTATGACCAGATGGAGGTCGAAATAACACTTCTGGCCTCCATCTGATGAATAATCACCTACTACAATGTTACAGTGCAGGTCGGCAAAAGCTTCAGGTTTATAATGTAGACTATGTACACATATACAGTGTGGACCTAGCCTTACCTGGCCTAGCTGCATTTGTCTCCCTTACATTATATCTTTTTACACTCAAAAAAACCCCACAACCTGTACAGCAGGGTAACGCTGTATAAGAAAGTACAACAAAGTGACCTTTTCGATAAATTTGGCCAATTTTCCATCATTCAGTCAGAAGTCCTCTGACAGAATCATGAACAGGGATTCAAATGTGATCCAAGTCTGGTCTAATCTTGGTAACTACTTGTAGGTTTTAGGCCACGTGATCTTTAAAGAGTTTTTTTTAGGATTTCAGAACCAGAATGCGTACATACCAAAGGGAAAAGGTAAAGATGAAACATTTTAAGGAAATTAATTTTTTTTTATCACCAGCCTGACTTAATTGGATAATAACTACATTTTAATTCAGCATGGCTTCTTATACTCCCCCCTGAGCTCCTGACTAATTTACATAATTAAGTTTCCTGTCTGTCCACACGGTTCATCTATGAGTAGTTTAAGAAATCCCTCCAAGGAACCCTCTTCCTTTCTCTGCTGTTGCGTAGAGCAGCCCAGCAATAGCCATCGTCTTAACTAGCAGGTTTAGTTATTTTATACTTAAAATTTACTTTAGGCATTTTCCTGCACATATAAAAATTAAGTCCTTGGTTATAAAATTGTATACATTTCTTTTAACGGCTTTGCAAATTAAACTATCAGCGAACCTCTGCATTGCAAAGTCTATAAAATATTATTTCCTTTCATTAGCACATGAACACAACAAAACATTTCTATTTTACAAGCAGTTTTCTCTGCTGCATCCCAGTTGTGCCGCATGTACTATATCGCTTCATGGGAAACTTTAGATTGCAACGAGCGTGTTATTACCATACAGGATAATATAATATACGGTATGTTTAAATATGCATACGTAATACAGACTTTCAGCACAAATGGGATGCAATGGGAAGATCTGTTACGGCTACAATCTGATTACTATGGTAAGCAATGGTTCTGGTTAAAGGGATTCTGAGCTGAATAGTTTCTTTTAGGTAATTTTAAACGTTTTCAGATGCAAACTGCTCTAAATGTGAAAGAAAAAGGAATAGCATTAAGAGATCACTAATATATTATATATATATCTATCTCATACATACAGTGGCTTGTGAAAGTATTCACCCCCCTCAAACCAACTCTGGTCATCACTCCACGCCGGGACTGTGTGCGCGGAGAGCAGCTGCTGGCAGTCAAGTGTGCCGCTACTGAAGGGAATGAATATTCACTGCATTCCCATGGGAGTGGAATGCGGTGAATATTAATTACTCTTAAGTAGTGGCACACGTGACCACCGGCAGCTGCAAGAAGGCTCCGGCTGACACTGTGCTCGCTATTAACCCCTTCACCCCCAAGGGTGGTTTGCACGTTAATGACCGGGCCAATTTTTACAATTCTGACCACTGTCCCTTTATGAGGCTATAACTCTGGAACGCTTTGACGGATCTTGGCGATTCTGACATTGTTTTCTCGTGACATATTGTACTTCATGTTAGTGGTAAAATTTATTCGATATAACTTGCGTTTATTTGTGAAAAAAATGGAAATTTGGCGAAAATTTTGAAAATTTTGCAATTTTCCAACTTTGAATTTTTATGCCCTTAAATCACAGACATATGTCACGCAAAATACTTAATAAGTAACATTTCCCACATGTCTACTTTACATCAGTACAATTTTGGAACCAAAATTTTTTTTTGTGACGGAGTTATAAGGGTTAAAAGTTGACCAGCAATTTCTCATTTTTACAACACCATTTTTTTTTAGGGACCACATCTCATTTGAAGTCATTTTGAGGGGTCTATATGATAGAAAATACCCAAGTGTGACACCATTCTAAAAACTGCACCCCTCAAGGTGCTCAAAACCACATTCAAGAAGTTTATTAACCCTTCAGGTGTTTCACAGGAATTTTTGGAATGTTTAAATAAAAATGAACATTTAACTTTTTTTCACACAAAATTTATTTCAGCTCCAATTTGTTTTATTTTACCAAGGGTAACAGGAGAAAATGGACCCCCAAAGTTGTTGTACAATTTGTCCTGAGTACGCTGATACCCCATATGTGGGGGTAAACCACTGTTTGGGCGTATGGCAGAGCTCGGAAGGAAAGGAGCGCCATTTGACTTTTCAATGCAAAATTGACTGGAATTGAGATGGGACGCCATGTTGCGTTTGGAGAACCCCTGATGTGCCTAAACACTGAAACCCCCTACAAGTGACACCATTTTGGAAAGTAGACCCCCTAAGGAACTTATCTTGATGTGTGGTGAGCACTTTGACCCACCAAGTGCTTCACAGAAGTTTATAATGCAGAGCCGTAAAAATAAAAAATCATATTGTTTCACAAAAATGATCTTTTCGCCCCCAATTTTTTATTTTCCCAAGGGTAAGAGAAGAAATTGGACCCCAAAAAATGTTGTGCAATTTGTCCTGAGTACGATGATACCCCATATGTGGGTGTAAACCATTGTTTGGGCGCATGGCAGAGCTTGGAAGGGAAGGAGCGCCATTTGACTTTTCAATGCAAAATTGACTGGAATTGAGATGGGACGCCATGTTGCGTTTGGAGAGCCCCTGATGTGCCTAAACATTGAAACTCCCTACAAGTGACACCATTTTGGAAAGTAGACCCCCTAAGGAACTTATCTAGATGTGTGGTGAGCACTTTGACCCACCAAGTGCTTCACAGAAGTTTATAATGCAGAGCCGTAAAAATAAAAAATCATATTTTTTCACAAAAATGATCTTTTCGCCCCCAATTTTTTATTTTCCCAAGGGTAAGAGAAGAAATTGGACCCCAAAAAATGTTGGCCAATTTGTCCTGAGTACGATGATACCCCATATGTGGGTGTAAACCATTGTTTGGGCGCATGGCAGAGCTTGGAAGGGAAGGAGCGCCATTTGACTTTTCAATGCAAAATTGACTGGAATTGAGATGGGACGCCATGTTGCGTTTGGAGAGCCCCTGATGTGCCTAAACATTGAAACTCCCTACAAGTGACACCATTTTGGAAAGTAGACCCCCTGAGGAACTTATCTAGATGTGTGGTGAGCACTTTGACCCACCAAGTGCTTCACAGAAGTTTATAATGCAGAGCCGTAAAAATAAAAAATCATATTTTTTCACAAAAATGATCTTTTCGCCCCCAATTTTTTATTTTCCCAAGGGTAAGAGAAGAAATTGGACCCCAAAAAATGTTGGCCAATTTGTCCTGAGTACGATGATACCCCATATGTGGGTGTAAACCATTGTTTGGGCGCATGGCAGAGCTTGGAAGGGAAGGAGCGCCATTTGACTTTTCAATGCAAAATTGACTGGAATTGAGATGGGACGCCATGTTGCGTTTGGAGAGCCCCTGATGTGCCTAAACATTGAAACTCCCTACAAGTGACACCATTTTGGAAAGTAGACCCCCTAAGGAACTTATCTAGATGTGTGGTGAGCACTTTGACCCACCAAGTGCTTCACAGAAGTTTATAATGCAGAGCCGTAAAAATAAAAAATCATATTTTTTCACAAAAATGATCTTTTCGCCCCCAATTTTTTATTTTCCCAAGGGTAAGAGAAGAAATTGGACCCCAAAAAATGTTGGCCAATTTGTCCTGAGTACGATGATACCCCATATGTGGGTGTAAACCATTGTTTGGGCGCATGGCAGAGCTTGGAAGGGAAGGAGCGCCATTTGACTTTTCAATGCAAAATTGACTGGAATTGAGATGGGACGCCATGTTGCGTTTGGAGAGCCCCTGATGTGCCTAAACATTGAAACTCCCTACAAGTGACACCATTTTGGAAAGTAGACCCCCTAAGGAACTTATCTAGATGTGTGGTGAGCACTTTGACCCACCAAGTGCTTCACAGAAGTTTATAATGCAGAGCCGTAAAAATAAAAAATCATATTTTTTCACAAAAATGATCTTTTCGCCCCCAATTTTTTATTTTCCCAAGGGTAAGAGAAGAAATTGGACCCCAAAAAATGTTGGCCAATTTGTCCTGAGTACGATGATACCCCATATGTGGGTGTAAACCATTGTTTGGGCGCATGGCAGAGCTTGGAAGGGAAGGAGCGCCATTTGACTTTTCAATGCAAAATTGACTGGAATTGAGATGGGACGCCATGTTGCGTTTGGAGAGCCCCTGATGTGCCTAAACATTGAAACTCCCTACAAGTGACACCATTTTGGAAAGTAGACCCCCTAAGGATCTTATCTAGATGTGTTTTGAGAGCTTTGAACCCCCAAGTGTTTCACTACAGATTATAACGCAGAGCCGTGAAAATAATTTTTATTTTTTTTCTCAAAAATGATTTTTTAGCACCCAGCTTTGTATTTTTACAAGGGTAACAGAAAAAATTGGACCCCAAAATTTGTTTTCCAATTTGTCCTGAGTACGCTGATACCCCATATGTGGGGGGGAACCACTGTTTGGGCGCATGACAGAGCTCGGAAGGGAAGGAGCGCCATTTGGAATGCAGACTTAAATGGATTGGTCAGCAGCCGTCACGTTGCATTTGCAGAGCCCCTGATGTACCCAAACAGTACAAACCCCCCACAAGTGACCCCATATTGGAAACTAGACCTCCCAAGGAACTTATCTAGATGTGTTTTGAGAACTTTGAACCCCCAAGTGTTTCACTAAAGTTTATAGCGCAAAGCCGTGAAAATAAAAATTCTTTTTTTTTTTCACAAAAATGATTTTTTAGCCCCCAGTTTTGTATTTTTACAAGGGTAACAGGATAAATTAGACCCCAAAAGTTGTTGTCCAATTTGTCCTGAGTACGCTGATACCCCATATGTGGGGGGGAACCACTGTTTGGGTGCATGACAGAGCTCGGAAGGGAAGGAGCGCCATTTGGAATGCAGCCTTAAATGGATTGGTCTGCAGGCGTCACGTTGCATTTGCAGAGCCCCTGATGTACCCAAACAGTACAAACCCCCCACAAGTGACCCCATATTGGAAACTAGACCTCCCAAGGAACTTATCTAGATGTGTTGTGAGAACTTTGAACCCCCAAGTGTTTCACTACAGTTTATAACGCAGAGCCGTGAAAATAAAACATCTTTTTTTTCCCACAAAAATGATTTTTAGCCCCCCAAATTTTTATTTTCCTAAGGATAACAAGAGAACTTGGACCCCAGAAGTTGTTGTTCAATTTGTCCCGAGTACGCTGATAACACATATGTTGGGGTAAACCCCTTTTTGGGCGCACGGGAGAGCTCGGAAGGGAAGGAGCACTGTTTTACTTTTTCAACGCAGAATTGGCTGGAATTGAGATTGGACGCCATGTCGCGCTTGGAGAGCCCCTGATGTGCCTGGACAGTGGAAACTCCCCAATTCTACCTGAAACCCTAACCCAAACACACCCCTAACCCTAATCCCAACGGTAACCCTAACCACACCCCTAGCCCTGACACACCCATAATTCTAATCCCAACCCTAATCCAAACGTAAATGTAATCCAAACCCTAACCCTAACTTTACCTCCAACCCTAGCCCTAACCCTAACCCTAAACGTGACTGAAATACGTGTCACTAAAATACGTGTCACTAAAATACGTGGCACTGAAATACGTGGCACTGAAATACGTGGCACTGAAATACGTGGCACTGAAATACGTGGCACTGAAATATGTGGCACTGAAATACGTGGCACTGAAACACGTGGCACTGAAATACGTGATACGTGGCACTGAAATATGTGGCACTGAAACACGTGGCACTGAAACACGTGACACTGAAACACGTGGCACTGAAATACGTGGCACTGAAATACGTGGCCCTGAAATACGTGGCACTGAAATACGTGGCACTGAAATATGTGGCACTGAAATATGTGGCACTGAAACACGTGGCACTGAAACACGTGGCACTGAAATACGTGATACGTGGCACTGAAATATGTGGCACTGAAACACGTGGCACTGAAACACGTGACACTGAAACACGTGGCACTGAAATACGTGGCACTGAAATACGTGGCCCTGAAATACGTGGCACTGAAATACGTGGCACTGAAATATGTGGCACTGAAATATGTGGCACTGAAATACGTGGCACTGAAACACGTGGCACTGAAATACGTGATACGTGGCACTGAAATATGTGGCACTGAAATACGTGGCACTTAAATACGTGGCACTGAAATATGTGATACGTGGCACTGAAATACGTGGCACTGAAATACGTGGCACTGAAATACGTGGCACTGAAATACGTGGCACTGAAATACGTGGCACTGAAATACGTGGCACTGAAATATGTGATACGTGGCACTGAAACACGTGGCACTGAAATACGTGGCACTGAAATACGTGGCACTGAAATACGTGGCACTGAAATACGTGGCACTGAAATACGTGGCACTGAAATACGTGGTACTAAAATATGTGGCACTGAAATACGTGATACGTGGCACTGAAATACGTGGCACTGAAACACGTGGCACTGAAATACGTGATATGTGGCACAGAAATACGTGGCACTGAAATACGTGGCACTGAAATACGTGGCACTGAAATACGTGGCACTATGACTGTCAGAAAATGTTCATTAAACGGTTAGGGGTGAGGTTAGGGGTAGAGTTAGGGTTAGGGTTTGGATCCCTTTATCACCTTGATGGTGGTGGGTGGCTTTTCAGTGTGTTTTCTGTTTTTTTTCGATAAAAATGCATGCGTTTTTAACGCAAACAAACGCATGTGCTTAAAAACGCAAGAAAATACTGCAGGTTGTATTTCTGAAAATGAACGCATGCAGAAAAAAACCGCATGCGTTTGAAAACGCGACCAAACGCGTACAAAAAAACCGCATGCGTTTTCAATGTCAAATATAGGGAAAAAACGCATGCGTTTTTTTGTGCAAAAAACGCTGCAGACAAAAACGCAAGTGTGAAACCAGCGACGCTTTTTATAGCAAAAAAGTTTTTGCGTCTCCACATTTTGAGACCTATAATTTTTCCACATTTTGCTCCACAGAGTCATGTGAGGTCTTGTTTTTTGCGGGACGAGTTGACGTTTTTATTGGTAACATTTTCGGACACGTGACCATTTTTGATCGCTTTTTATTCCGATTTTTGTGAGGCAGAATGACCAAAAACCTGCTATTCATGAATTTCTTTTGGGAGAGGCGTTTATACCGTTCCGCGTTTGGTAAAATTGATAAAGCAGTTTTATTCGTCGGGTCAGTACGATTACAGCGATATCTCATTTATATCATTTTTTTATGTTTTGGCGCTTTTATACGATAAAAACTAAAATATAGAAAAAATAATTATTTTGGTATCGCTTTATTCTCAGGACTATAACTTTTTTATTTTTTTGCTGATGATGCTGTATGGCGGCTTTTTTTTTGCGGGACAAGATGACGTTTTCAGCGGTACCATGGTTATTTATATGCGTCTTTTTGATCGTGTGTTATTCCACTTTTTGTTCGGCGGTATGGTAATAAAGCGTTGTTTTTTGCCTCGTTTTTTTTTTTTTTTTCTTACGGTGTTTACTGAAGGGGTTAACTAGTGGGGCAGTTTTATAGGTTGGGTCGTTACGGACGCGGCGATACTAAATATGTGTACTTTTATTGTTTTGTTTTTTTTATTTAGATAAAGAAATGTATTTATGGGAATAATATATTTTTTTTATTATTATTTATTTAGGAATTTTTTTTTTTTTTTTTTTTACACATGTGGAAAAATTTTTTTTTAACTTTTTTACTTTGTCCCAGGGGGGGACATCACAGATCATTGATCTGGCAGTGTGCACAGCACTCTGCCAGATCGACGATCTGCTGTGCAGGGCTGCAGGCTTTCCAAGTGTCTGCTCTGAGCAGACACTCGGTAAGCCACCTCCCTCCCTGCAGGACCCGGATGCCGCGGCCATCTTGGATCCGGGACCTGCGGCGAGGAGGGAGGTAGGAGACCCTCAGAGCAACGCGATCACATCGCGTTGCTCCGGGGGTCTCAGGGAAGCCCGCAGGGAGCCCCCTCCCTGCGCGATGCTTCCCTATACCGCCGGTACACTGCGATCATGTTTGATCGCGGTGTGCCGGGGGTTAATGTGCCGGGGGCGGTCCGTGACCGCTCCTGGCACATAGTGCCGGATGTCAGCTGCGATATGCAGCTGACACCCGGCCGCGATCGGCCGCGCTCCCCCCGTGAGCGCCGCTGATCGATGATGACGTACTATCCCGTCGGCGGTCATACGGGCCCACCCCACCTCGACGGGATAGTACGTCAAATGTCGGGAAGGGGTTAAAGAGCAATGAATACTCACTGCTCTCCACTCACAGTCCCGACGTGCAGAGTAGAAAGAATTCCGGCAGCTGCCCTTTGGCTTGCAAGCAGCGCATGACATCCCTGCCATGTGATGCTTACAAGCAAAGCAGCTGCTAGCATCAGGACAAGACACTGCGAGGGAGCTCTGGGAAGTTAAGTATAATAGGTTTTTTTTTATATATATGTTTTCTGATATGGCCATGAACACCAGGATGGGGTGGAGGCCAATCATACCAGAATAAGGATGGGGTGGAGGCCAATCATACCAGAATAAGGATGGGGCCATGCATACCAGGACGGGGATGGGGGCCAATCATACAAGGATGCTATTAAAGTGAAATTAATATTCATTGCCCTCCATGCCCATGGGCATGGAATGCAGTGAATATTAATTTCTCTTTAGCTGCAGGCACAGGAGTTAGTAGCAGCCGGCTCCTGCCTCTGTGACCAGCTGCTCCACCGATGCCGTTCCCCCACCTCCCCACCAGAGTCGGTACATCCAGACTATAAGACGCACCCCCATTTTACTCCACATTTTTGAAGGAAAAAAGTGCATCTTCTAGTCTGAAAAATACGGTATATACACACACACAGCGGGTGAACGGTAAATTTGGCCCCTTTAATTTAATACTTTGTTGCGCCACCTTTCGCTGCGATTACAGCTGCAAGTCGCTTGGGGTATGTCTCAGTTTTGTACATCGAGAGACTGAAATATTTGCCCATTCCTTGGCAAACAGCTCGAGCTCAGTGAGGTTTGATGGAGATCGATGGTGAACAGCAGTTTTCAGCTCTTTCCACAGATTCTCGATTGGATTGAGGTCTGGACTTTGACTTGGCTATTCTAACACCTGGATATGTTTATTTGTGAGCCATTCCATTGTAGATTTTGCTTTATATTTGGGATCATTGTCTTAGTGGAAGGCAAATCTTTGTCCCAGTCTCAGGTCTTTTGCAAGCTCCAACAGGTTTTCTTCAAGAATGGTCCTGTATTTGGCTCCATCAATCTTCCCATCAGTTTTAACCATCTTCCCTGTCCCTGGTGAAGAAAAGCAGGCCCAAACCATGATGCTGCCACCACCATGTTTGACAGTGGGGATGGTGTGTTCAGGGTAATGAGCTGTGTTGCCTTTACGCCAAACATATCATTTGGCATTGTTGCCAAAAAGTTCAATTTTGGCTTCATCTGACCAGAGAACCTTCTTCCACATGTTTGGTGTGTCTCCCAGATGGCTTGTTGCAAACTTTAAACGACAGTTGTTATGGATATCTTTGGGAAATGGCTTTCTTCTTGCCACTCTTCCATAAGGGCCAGATTTGTGCAGCGTACAACTGATTGTTGTCCTATGGACAGACTGTCCCACCTCAGCTGTAGATCTCTGCAGTTCATCCAGAGTGATCATGGGCCTCTTGGCTGCATCTCTGATCAGTCTTCTCCTTGTTTGAGATGAAAGTTTAGAGGGACGGCCGGGTCTTGGTAGATTTGCAGTGGTATGATACTCCTTCCATTTCAATATGATCACTTGCACAGTGCTCCTTGGGATGTTTAAAGTTTTAGTAATCATTCTGTATCCAAATCCGGCTTTAAACTTCTCCACAACAGTATCACGGACCTGCCCGTTGTGTTCCTTGGTCTTCATGATGCTCTCTGTGCTTCAAACAGAACCCTGAGACTATCACAGAGCAGGTGCATTTATACGGAGACTTGATTACACACAGGTGCATTATATTTATCATCATTAGGCATTTAGGACAACATTGGAACATTCAGAGATCCACAATGAACTTCTGGAGTGAGTTTGCTGCACTGAAAGTAAAAGGGCCGAAAAATATTGCACGCCCCACTTTTCAGTTTTTGAATTTCCACAAAAATTAAAAATAACCAATAAATTTCATTCAATTTCACAATTAGGTTCCACTTGTTGTTGATTCTTCACCAAAAATTTACATTTGGTATCTTTAGGTTTGAAACATGATATGTGGGAAAAGGTTGAAAAGTTCCAGGGGTCCGAATACTTTTGTAAGGCACTATAAGTATTTAACATGTTTATTTAACTATTTATGGAAGGAATTTTCAGTAAACAAATAGTTCCTTCCATAAATTTTCTGTTGGATTTAGGACAGGTGACTGGAACCAACTCAGAGTATCCCTGACTGTGTGTTGGGATCATTGTCTTGCTGAAATGTACACCCTTCATCATCCTGGTAGATGGCAGCAGATTTTTATCAACAATGTCTTGGTCTATTTGTTCATTCATCCTTCATTCATTTATATGCAGCTTGCCAGTGCTATATGCTGAGAAAACAGACGCACACCACGATGTTCCCACCTCCAAACCTCACTGTTGGTATGATGTTTTCAGGGCGATAGGCAGTGCCCTTTTGGCCTCCAAACATGGTATGTATTATGAGACATATTGAGTTCAATTTTGGTCTCATATGACAAGACTATGCTCCCAATATTTCACAGGCTTGTCTGAATGTTGTTGAACAAACATTAAACACACTTGAACATGTTTTTGGTTCAGCAACGGAATCTTGCATGGTGAGCGTGCTTACAGGCCATGGAGGTTCTTTGAAACAATTGCACTTACTAATTCCAGGTCTTTCTGTAGCTCTCCACAGGTGGTCCTTGGCTCTTGGGACAACTGTTCTTATAATTATTTTCACTCAGCTGTCTGAAATATTGCAGGGAACACCTACATAGTAACATAGTAACATAGTTAGTAAGGCCGAAAAAAGACATTTGTCCATCCAGTTCAGCCTATATTCCTATATTCCATCATAATAAATCCCCTGATCTACATCCTTCTACAGAACCTAATAATTGTATCATACAATATTGTTCTGCTCCAGGAAGACATCCAGGCCTCTCTTGAACCCCTCGACTGAGTTCGCCATCACCACCTCCTCAGGCAAGCAATTCCAGATTCTCACTGCCCTAACAGTAAAGAATCCTCTTCTATGTTGGTGGAAAAACCTTCTCTCCTCCAGATGCAAAGAATGCCCCCTTGTGCCCGTCACCTTCCTTGGTATAAACAGATCCTCAGCGAGATATTTGTATTGTCCCCTTATATACTTATACATGGTTATTAGATCGCCCCTCAGTCGTCTTTTTTCTAGACTAAATAATCCTAATTTCGCTAATCTATCTGGGTATTGTAGTTCTCCCATCCCCTTTATTAACTTTGTTGCCCTCCTTTGTACTCTCTCTAGTTCCATTATATCCTTCCTGAGCACCGGTGCCCAAAACTGGACACAGTACTCCATGTGCGGTCTAACTAGGGATTTGTACAGAGGCAGTATAATGCTCTCATCATGTGTATCCAGACCTCTTTTAATGCACCCCATGATCCTGTTTGCCTTGGCAGCTGCTGCTTGGCACTGGCTGCTCCAGGTAAGTTTATCATTAACTAGGATCCCCAAGTCCTTCTCCCTGTCAGATTTACCCAGTGGTAAATCTGACCTGGTCGATTTATAGTGAAATTATTTTCTTTCCACTTCCGGATTATGGACCCAACAGTGCTCACTGGAAACTTCAGTAGTTTAAAAATGATCCTGTAACCAATGCCATCAATATGTTTTGCAACAATAAAAATGTGAAGGTCTTGAGACAGCTCACTGGTTTTACATACTGTGCGATATTACCAAGATGCCAACAAGAAACAAGACACCAGTTTATAGGCCATCAGTTGAACCAGATGATATTTTTCACTAAGAGGCAGGATTGCTTTCTAATTACTGATAGATTTCAGCTAGTGTCATGACTTTATGTGGCTTTTTGCACCTCTCTTCATGTGTTCAATAGTTTTTACCTGAGTCATTTCTCATTATTACACAACTTAATTTATGAACATCCATGATTTGTTATCTTTGACTGTGTAGATTGAATGTGTTGCTACAAACATCTGGGGAGAATTTCATGTCAATAGCACCTTTAAAAATAGATTTACTTTGATAATTGGTGACAAATTCAATACTTATTTCACCCACTATATGTATGTATGTATATTATACATACAAGTACACACACACCTCAACATTGAAATGTTAACACAAATGACCAGCCCTAAGATTTTGTAAATTGAAGCAGCAGGTGTCGCCAATAACTGCAAAAGATCAAATTTTCAAGCCCCTAGCTTTTATCTGTGGCATGGGGATGGGCATAAAATTCAGATTGGAAAGTAAAATTGTTTTGTTGGATGATTGTACTATGTCTTCTGTTCATCGACATGACAGTTCTCGCTACTTAAATTGAGAGGGTATGCATACAAAAATAATCCAGCACTTCATATTCATTATTGCCAAAGGTATATGATTCGAAACCTTTCCCATGCATTAAATCGGCATATCGCCAGGTGAAATACTCCAAGCAACAGTTTTAACACAAGGAAAACCCCTTTGAGAAAGCCATCAAACGCGAAACGCATGTCAGGGGTCATAGGGCGGACCACTGCACCTTCTTGGACTTACAATGGGTAAGCATTGATGTCAGTGACATATATGTTATTGAGAACTGGGTGGTGCTTTCAATACATGTGTACCTTTTGATGCAAGCTTGACCTTTTCTATGTTAAAGCACCAGCAGTAATGGAACTGTTTTCTTTATATGGACACATGCTATGCCAAGTCTTAAGGCCCCGTCTCACATAGCGAGATCGCTAGCGAGATCGCTGCTGAGTCACTAGTTTTGTGACGCAACAGCGACCTCAGTAGCGATCTCGCTATGTGTGACACGTACCAGCGATCAGGCCCCTGCTGCGAGATCGCTGGTCGTGTCGGAATGGCCTGGACCGTTTTTTGGTCGTTGAGGTCCCGCTGTCATCGCTGGATCGGTGTGTGTGACACCGATCCAGCGATGTCTTCACTGGTAACCAGGGTAAACATCGGGTTACTAAGTGCAGGGCCGCGCTTAGTAACCCGATGTTTACACCCTGGTTACCAGCGTAAATGTAAAAAAAAAAAAACAGTACATACTCGCCTTTCGGTGTCCGTCAGGTCCCTTGCCGTCTGCTTCCTGCTCTGAGTGCTGCCGTACAGTGAGAGCGCAGCACAGCAGTGACGTCACCGCTGCGCTCTGCTCTCACTGTACGGCGGCTCAGTCAGAGCAGGAAGCAGACGGCAAGGGACCTGACGGACACCGAAAGGCGAGTATGTACGGTTTGTTTTTTTTGGTAACCAGGGTAAACATCGGGTTACTAAGCGCGGCCCTGCGCTTAGTAACCCGATGTTTACCCTGGTTACACGGGTGCTGCAGGGGGACTTCGGCATCGTTGAAGACAGTTTCAACGATGCCGAAGTCGTTCCCCTGATCGTTGGTCGCTGGAGAGAGCTGTCTGTGTGACAGCTCCCCAGCGACCACACAGCGACTTACCAACGATCACGGCCAGATCGTATCGCTGGTCGTGATCGTTGGTAAATCGCTATGTGAGACGGGGCCTTTACTAATGGAGCAGTGCTCCTCTCCTTGAGTGCTCAATTGTTGTTCCTCTTTGTATTCTTTTTTTATAGGTTATTATACTAAATGTTTAATAAAAATTATTTTTTTAAGTTGATGTGTTGGTGATATATGTACTCTGTTTTCCTTGTGTTTAAATTGAGAGGGACAGAATCCCTGAACTGAGAGACCTTGATTTATCACTGTGGCAGATCACTGTGTGTAGGCAGAGATATCAGAACTGTTCAATGTTGCATGTCACAGTGGCTAGGAGAACAACAAATAACAGGAATGATAGAAGTACACATATGTGAACCTGTAGTGACCTAGTCTGTATTGCAAGGGAAATTAGACATCACATACCAAGCTTAAAGGCCCCGTCTCACATAGCGATTTACCAACGATCACGACCAGCGATACTACCTGGCCGTGATCGTTGGTAAGTCGCTGTGTGGTCGCTGGGGAGCTGTCACACAGACCGCTCTCCCCAGCGACCAACGATCAGGGGAACGACTTCGGCATCGTTGAAACTGTCATCAACGATGCCGAAGTCCCCCTGCAGCACCCGGTAACCAGGGTAAACATCGGGTTACTAAGCGCAGGGCCGCGCTTAGTAACCCGATGTTTACCCTGGTTACCAAAAAAAACAAACACTACATACTCGCCTTTCGGTGTCCAGGTCCCTTGCCGTCTGCTTCCTGCTCTGACTGAGCCGCCGTACACTGAGAGCGCAGCGGTGACGTCACTGCTGTGCTCTCACTTCTCACTGTACGGCCGGCAGTCAGTGAGAGCAGGAAGCAGACGGCAAGGGACCTGACGGACATCAGAAGGCGAGTATGTAGTGTTTGTTTTTTTTTACATTTACGCTGGTAACCAGGGTAAACATCGGGTTACTAAGCGCGGCCCTGCGCTTAGTAACCCGATGTTTACCCTGGTTACCAGTGAAGACATCGCTGGATCGGTGTCACACACACCGATTCAGCAATGTCAGCGGGGCCTCAACGACCAAAAAAAGGTCCAGGCCATTCCGACACGACCAGCGATCTCGCAGCAGGGGCCTGATCGCTGGTACGTGTCACACATAGCGAGATCGCTATGGAGGTCGCTGTTGCGTCACAAAACTTGTGACTCAGCAGCGATCTCGCTAGCGATCTCGCTATGTGAGACGGGGCCTTAAGACATCAGTGTTAACACAAACTATCAGATGGCATTTGCAAGACATCGGGCTACGGAGCCAGACATCTGACTACAGGTGATCCATTGACCTCACGACACTGTTCTCAAAGGTTGAAATCTTACTGAGCAAGTCAGCAAAGGAGGCCGGAATGGAGGCTATCCTCTTCAATGACTAGTCCCAGTTTTGTCTTGGATGCAATGATAGCCACAAATTGGTCCATAAAACACATGGGCAATGCCATTTTGAGGTCTTCACGAGGGAAAGTCATACACAGGTCGGTGGAACGGGGCTAGATTACTAGTCTAGTTGTTTCAGCTGGCACTTGTAGGGGGTCATCATACTGCATGGGAGCTGTGGGGTCATCATACTGTGTGGGAGCTGTGGGGTCATGATACTGTATAGGGACTGTGTGTTCCATTTAATTGTATGAGTAGGGACTGTTGGAACCCTACAGTCCACACACACAGACATTGCATGATAGCCCCATCATACAGTGTGGGGGGTTTGTGAAGGCCTTTATATTGTGTGGGAGCTAGTGAGGCCATCATGCTGTGTGTGGGGAGAACTGTTTGGTGGCATCATTTTGTGTGTAAATTGCTGTGGAGTAGAATCATATGGCGTGTGGTGGACTGTGGGTGTGGACAGTTTGGGGGTTGTGGTCACCATAATACTGTGGTTAAGAGGGCTTTGAGGGCATCATAATATTTTGGGGCTGCAGGGCCATCATATGGTGTGTGAGGAAACTAGGGATATACTGTGTGAGGGCACAGTAGGGACAAGATACTGTGTGAGGGCACTGATGGCATCATACTATTTTGGGGACACTATGGGGGGGTTATATTTTACTGATGGAATTCTGGGGTCAGCATAATGTGCACGAAGTGTGTACTGTGATTGATTTCACTAAGGAGGTATACGATGTGGGCTTTTTGGGTGCTAGGGCTTCATAGTATTTCACAAATATTGCAAGGAATTTCTTACATGGCACTGTGTTCGGCAGCAAACTGAAGATTTGGACCAAAAACCGCTGGATCGTACATATAAAGCGGCCATCAAATAAGCTATAAATCGCTCATAAAACTGTCAGAAAAGTGTTGCACTTGGAACCAAAGTAATAGAGGCTGATTCTATAATTCACATGCTGTACATGCTCTCCGTTATTTGTTACATCTCTAGTGCCAAGTGTCAGTATCTTTGTGACAAAAGTAGCGTTTATGGGCCAACCGATGTTACAGAGCAACATATTGCACTGCAGTTCTCCACTGCCATACAAGCTAATATGTCATTACTTGCTGCAAAGCTGGGTGAAGAATGTGTCAAATTACAGTGAAAAATGCATTTTAGACGGGGTGTTCAGCAGACACGAGAGTGGCGCTTCAGTGTGATAAATGGCTTTAAAAGGGAGCTCGCTGTACGGATGAAAATATAACAAGGTATCTTGGAAGAGAAAGTAACAGTGGATACGTTGTGACAGAAGATAAGTGCGCTGGGCCTCCCTAGAGATACTGCGAGAGCCTACGCAGCATATGGCAGGTTATAGCATCGAACAATTATAAATGCAACTCAATTTCTGTCAAATAGCAGAGCTTTGGAGGGCTCGGATTACGCAATTAGATTGAAAGTTAATGTCCTACCGACGCCTCAACAATGCTCCTGTCACATTTTTGCATTTTGTTCACAACGCTAAAAAGCTGGCATCTCCGTCCGCATGCAATTTATGAAGGCCCAGGAAAAACACAGGTCTACATGAATTACTAACAGATGTAAGTTCTCTCCCTTGTTCAAATATTGTTCAAGCCAGACACAATTATGTGCTTATAAATAAAATATGGAAAGGTTTGTTAGCTGAAGAAAGTGTGAGGAGGAAGAAGACAAATGGGGTTATTCATCAAACGTGAGCACAGCGCGTGAGACAAAAGACAAAACTCTACGAGCGCGTCATTCATTGTAATAAGGTTATTTATTAAAGCAGGAACGAACAACATCATTTTCATGGAAAAATATGATATTTGAGATTCGGCTTTGAATATGGATGTCTCCAAGATGTGACTTCAGAACTTGCACACCGTATACTAGAAAGAAAGTGTGACCAGAATCCGGAATCAGAGACTAATTATTTCTACTATTCACATTGCCCAATCCTTCCTACGAGGCTTACATTGGAAAAAAAGTAGATCGCTGCCTGGAAGAGCCAAGCTCGGAGCCATTTAAACGATGTTCAATCACATTTTTCATATGGGATTAGTGCTGCACTTCCCCAGAAAAATGCGATAAAAACTTAATATGTACCCCCAAATAATACCACTAAAACATCAGCTCTATGAACAAAAAACCCTCCCACATGTCCATCAATGGAAAAATATAAGGGCTTATGCCTTTTTCACATTGCTGTCTTATCGGGGCTTACATCCGAATCCCTTGCAAAACAGGACTTTGGCTCCATCAGCGCATACACCCTTCACTATAATAGTGCCGATAGAGTCAAATGCTTTCTTGTGCATTATTTTTGGGTGAATACCCCTACTTGGGTTCAGACCCAAGCTCCGACGGGACCACTCAATGTGGGCAAGAACGCAATGTGAAAGCAACCGAAGGGTCTCAGAAAATATCTGCACAAAGGTTATTTTTACAGAGCAGTGAACTCTTAAAGAAAGAAAAAACTCTTCTATTGTTTTTTGGGGGTTTCTTATTCAATTTTCAGAATTTTATTGCACTTATAATTCATGTTTTCATTCAATGTAATGAAAAATGGGAGAATAATTCAGTCATTCAGAACAAGATCTCATACTGCAAGAAAAAAGTCAAAACACTCTCATAAGGCTTTATCAAAGAGAAAATAAAAAAATGATGTGGTTCTTGGAATCAAATGGAGGAAAAATATAAATAAAAGCAAAAAATGAAAAATAAAAAACAAAGAAAATAATTCTAATTTTGGGAATGCCACATTAAAAACATTTTATATTCTTTTAAATTCTCATAGCAGATATTAAGATTATTTCCATCCAAAATATAAATATGATCATTTATTAAAAATGCCAAAATAAGGATCATAGGCATAGTCGGTTAATTAGGTGTTAACTTTTCCATTTTCTTTTACTAAAAATCACTTGTAGTCTTAATCCATAAGCCAATTGTGTGTGCTGTGGTCAGCCATATCTCAATATTTGGCTTCTCCAGATTAATTACATACACCTAATGCACAGGACCTCTAGTGACCTGCCTGGAAGAGGTCTGATAACAGTGCTAGTATCCAGTTTCCTGAGAAAGCTCACAGGTGTTCAGCTCCTCTGCCCCCAGGAGCTCAGGTCCTGGCACACACATTTCTCACTTCAGTAAGGAATTCTGCTTTGTGCTTCTGCTCACCCAAGTGATACAAGCCGGAGCCTTTCTACAACAATAGGCAGGAAAACAATAACATCTCTGATCATGGCCAGGACAGTGATTGATGCAGGAGACCAAGGGCACTCTTGGCATTTCTTGTAAAACTTCAGAGTGGTAAAATAAGATCCTGATGTGATTTTTCAGCTGCACTTTATGTTCACATTGAGACGCTGATTATTTTATTTATTTATTTTTGTTAAAACCTTTGCCTTCCTTAGTGTTTTTTTTTTCTTATTTTAGAATTTTCCATCTTCTGGTTTTGATTTTTTGATTGACCACATAAAAAATACACAGAATATTAAAGTAAAGATATTGTAGACTCGACACTCTAAACATTCGCCCCTATCTAAGCAGATTATAAAAAAACTGCCATAATTCTGTGTTGGGTTGAAAATCTGGATATTGTTTTAGCTGGCCCCCTTCAGGAGAATAGCTAAAGACTCATAGGCCCTGGTGTAAAATCAGCCTTCCCACTGTCACAAACTTCCAAACACAATAATCGGGTTTCCCTTTCTTACCTCACACAATGCTAACCCCCTTATTTGCCCAACAAAGAAATAGTGCCCCAACACAGTAACAATTACCGTAATACATTGTTCCAAGACAAAACAGTATAAAATAGTGATATAGTCCTACATATTATCTGGCATCTTGCATCCATCCACCCAACCGTCCCACATCAATCATCTATACCTACTGTCCCTTCCAAATCCATCTATCCATCTAACATCTATCTACATATATTCTCTGTATTATCGCATGTATCCCAACCATCAGAGGCATATACACAACCATGGCCTTTATATATTGCATACAGTTGTCTTTTTATTTGTTTGGTCTTTTTTTTTTTTTTTTTTTTATGTACAACAAGTGAAGGGAAGACAACCAAATAAGGATTCGGGCAGAGGTCAGGATGTCGTGGCCGACCACCAAGAAATCAGCAGCTGTAACACCAACCTCACATCTTGGAAGAATAAATGGCAGACGCCACAGTACTAGACAGGGAAGTCTCATACAAGGACATGTGCAGACACTGAGGTCTTTCTCTAACCTTTCACATTTCAGCGACTCAGTCATGCTTTCCTGCAGGATGACTTATCTCACACACTCGTGTTCACTAAATGCTACCCGAGTACACTCCGCACATCACCTGCTAGAAGAAATAATTATAGGACTCTGGGAAAAAGTAAGGAAAGGAATTGCGTCTTTTCCATTCTGAGGAATGAAATGGAACTCCGTTGTGTCAAGGTCTTTTGCCAAGTAAAATCCATTTACACCCAAAAAACTAATGGTACATTTATTAAAGGTGAACCTGTCAGCAGGATTGTGCACAGTAACCTACAGACAGTGTCAGCTCAGCACCGTTATACTGGTTACAAATACCTTGGTTGATGAAATCAGTCTTGTGGTTGTTGCTTAATCTTTATTCTCAGTTTTGAGTTAATGCTATGATCATGCTCCGGGGCGGCCTGTGGGGGTCTTCATGTGGTGCTCTGATTAGCTAGTCATGTGTATGGGTATTTTACATACTGATTATTATATGTATTTTAAAAAAAAACATTCGGCAGGCAGGCGTCAGCACTGCAGCATGATCGCACATATTGTGTGCATTAAATGGTTTATTTTAGTCATATACATAGATATTTTATTCAGAATCAATCTCAAAATGGCGCCGTCTGCGCAGTAGCATCGATCGTCGATGCAATAGATGCTTCTGCGCAGGCGGCACCATCTTGGTGGAGACAATTTTTTTTTCCCTCTAGCAAAACTGGGCCATCTGTGCAGTAGCATCTATCGGACCGCTGATATGTTTTTCAGTACATATCAGTGTGTAAGTCTAAGGGTGCACAAAACAAAGGATGCCATATGGAGCCAAAGTATAGCATTTTTTTTTTTAATAACTGCGTCTGTAAAAAAAAATGGATTTCATACGGATTGCGCACGAATGACAAATAAATAAAACAAAATTGTCAGTTTTCCAGATGAAACTGACGATTTTTTATACGGTCGTGTGAACCTTACTTGACACATTACTTTTTGTGTATGATAAAGGAGTTCATTGTGCTGCAATACTACTAAACAGTGCATCCCATTCAGAAAGTTATACCAACATATATAAAGCAAAAGTGACCATAATCCATTGCGGACACATGTACAGTATGGCGCCTTTATTTATGAGACGGAAGCCTAAGCTAAAGTTGTTTTCATTAGCGACAGACCCACTTTTAACTTAGACCTAATAAACCTATAAGTTATTTCAAGTTTAGCAGTAGTTGTCTCGGCAGCCAGACCCACAAGGTCATGTAAAGTATTATGGGATGGAGGTAGAGGCCTGAGCTTTGGCTGATGAGGATAACACATGTGAAGAAGAGGCACTGGAATGGCCTACACAAATAAACAGCAGGGCCCTACTTCTTCTAGAGGCAGTAAACTGGTGACATGTCCTGTCCCCACTCATCACTCAGAGATAGAGCTTTGGATTTTACATCCTCTCCCAATTCCTTGTTTTCTCTTCACACCTCATTGATAAGCTTTTACACTAGAGCTGCGAGTCTGATGGTTTTGGGCGTTTGTCTTCACACCCACATTCACACTCATTAAACCCTTGTCCACAGTCCTGTCACTGTACTGCAAATCAGGTTCTTGGATGTGACTTGCAAACACACCAAGGGGCCATGGGCAGGATGTCCATATCAAAGACTCAATATAGGAGCCATCAGGCAGCCTGATTATATTAAATCAGGGAAACAGAAACACCTAAACAATTACACAACCCAGAGCTGAGCAGAGTTACCCCATGGTCTATCAGATCAGGGATGTGTATTGCTAATTTACGTTGAGTTAGAAACGTTGGGGGAAGTAATTTCCATATAAATTGGAACATTTCTTCCTAATGAGGCATTGTTGTCTGGAATTCATGGCTTATCTGAGGTGCTCTGGTCAATGCAATGCAGTTATAAATGGACTTACAAAAGGATGTAGCAAACTAGGCGGATGACAAAAATTATTGGGCCAAAGTGTACAGGTAGCCACACAGCTGCCGGCACAGACCACAATGTAAAGACCCACTTTGGCAGGCTGATTCAACGGTTAACAAGCGCCCATCGACTGTACAAGTCAATCAGCACTCGTATACTAGCCTCATTATGTGGGAGATGAAAACCGATAGGAAGAAAATGATCATGAATGCGGGACAGTGGACACCATCTTTTGCAGGGTGCATCCAGATCCTTTAGTGCTGGCTGCGGGAATTTGAGGTGCCTGATCTAATAGTATAGGTGTCACTACTAGGCTGTAAAGCTAGACACACTGACCTACATCTATTGTAAATCCCAGAAAAAAGGAAAAGACAGCGCCACAGCAGTCAGTGAAAAAATGACTTACATCTTTATTCTGCCCTCTGCGGCGACGTTTCGGTATATCAACCTTTATCAAGCAAGTGCTTGATAAAGGTTGATATACCGAAACGTCGCCGCAGAGGGCAGAATAAAGATGTAAGTCATTTTTTCACTGACTGCTGTGGCGCTGTCTTTTCCTTTTTTCTGGGATTTACATTGGACTTTCTGGCTGGGTTGACCCCCTGGCACTGACGTGCGCCACAAATGCCTATGGAAGGCATATGGGTAGAGGGTGCGGTTTAATATCCTTTTTGATGACCTACATCTATGTGACTGGTGCCCTACAAAAGCCTTATCAATGCATTTATACTACTAGGTGACCACCCCTTCCTTGAATGATAGATGTGCGAGTGGGTGCTCTATCAGTATTTTGTACCTGTGCTACCTCCGCCTTTATCATGGGGGGGGCTGATGCACCCTGTAGTGCATTAGTGATGTGACCTGATGCTGGTGAGAATGAGCATACTTATGAATGCTTGCTAGTGTATTTAAATTGGCTTTAAGACTAAAGGCTCCCAAGAATTTTCATGTAAACCACCATCTAATGTGATAAGGCGTGCTCCCGACTCTACTCCAACAGACAAGTTGTCCAGAAGCCGATTACACCACTCTTACCATAAAAAAACACATTCAGGCTAAGCCGAATTCAGGCCGAATCAAAAGAGCTTGTGTATAGGGGTGGGTCGTTAATGATGACTGCCATTCGAACGACAGTCATCTGATTTTAATGAATGTGAGGGGGGTTGTGAAATGCAAACAATTCATACTCATCTTTTATTGGTCCCTCTTGTGTTTAAATACCAGCATCCATTTTCTACGCCATTACCTATTACTAAAGGAGCCTGTGCTGAGCCAGAAACGTGTCAGGGTTTTTTGTTTTTTTTAACTTCTCAGTTTTAATTGTCTATTAATACATTTCTACTTTTTATCTGGATGGTTGTGCAGGACCAAATCCTTCATCTTATTTGATGGTAATGGTTACCTTAAAAGGGTTATACGAAAGTCTGCCGTGACTTATGGCACACTGTCCGTGTTCTCCGATGCTGGCTGTAAGGATGCGATCTAGACACTTCCAGCAACATTCCAACTAGATGTGAGCGACCTCACTCAATATAAGGTTGCACACGTCAAGTTGGAATGTGGCCGGGAATATGCATATCATATACTTGCGCTCACATGACCACCAACTCCCAGCACCGGTGAATCTCACTATATACTACTTCAAGTTAGCGCCCCTTTTTAAAATGAAATTGGTCAGCTACCTTATAAGACCACGAGGGCACCAATGAATACGGTGATGGCACAGAGGAGATATGTATACCTTGAATTGTGTACCATAATTATGGAGTGCTTCTGTGTAGCACTAAGGGCAAATACTGCATTGTGGCGATACTATCAGATGAAGGAAAAGATGTATTCAAGAAATGCACCTTCTGGTTGTATCAGACTCCATTCGCAAAATCATTAAGACTTGGTAATAAATATACAGGTACTACATCTGCTGTGCGGTAGTATTGGAAACACTTGAACTGGTGAGTGGTCTCCTTTTTAAGCGTGGCCAACTTTTGCGCTTATTTCCTCCTTTTTTTCCTTAGATATAGGCCTATTTAGTGCTATTTTTATGGTCTTTATAAGGGGATTTTGCTCACAGGGTAATAATGCAAAGAAGTCGGAAGATAAGTACTTAGAGCATCCTGTAAAACCCCTTTGGGAAAGCTCATAAAAATTAGAATTGGAAAAAAAGGCCCTTTTGACCTAATGATTTGTCCTTATTAAAGCACAATGCATATTTAATAATAATTATTTTGACTCAACCTCTAAACCCCTAATATCTCTAGATAAGGGAAAATGTAACAATTGATTAGAAAAATCAGTTTCACAACCATCCATACAGGCCCTGAGGTTGCTTAAACTCAGAAATGCAAGTGCCAAATATCAGTGACCCGCTATGTACCTGTCACTGTGGCAAAGCTGCTATGGTTCCTAATCACTTCCACTTCTCAATTGCAAAATGGAAGCAAAATGGGTTAACTGAGAATCAAAACATGAGAAATCCAGTTCAACTAACTTGTGAAAAAACTTTTTTATTCACCAAAAAGTACTCGGCAGAGGATAAAACAATATCAGCGTTGACCGTTACATGATATGCAACATCGATGCGTTTCAGGTGGCTACGCACCCTTAATCATGATGCCAAGCACTTTTTGTGAATAAACAAGAAGTTTGTTCACAAGTTTGTTGAGCTGGATGTCTCATGTTTTGATTGCTCCACGCTTTGACACAGCGTTTTCCCTGCTCCGAACACCTAAGGATGTCTACTACGGTGAGCTGGATTTTTTTCTAGCTAACTGAGAATCCATCAGTGAGTTCATTCTGATGATCCAAGAGGAAAGTTTTTAATATGCTTTTTTTGATTGTTTTTTAGCTCCTGTAAGAACACATCAAAGTGAATGAACAGAGAAACAAAGAGCCTTGGAAATAAAAACTGTGCAACATTTTTAATGAAGCAGAATGGCTAAAGTGATTTTAGCCCCAAATATAAGCATTTTAGTAAAAAATAAAAATGTTCCTTTTAAGCATTTTGAGGAAAGAATAGTACATTTTCTACTCCACTAAAGATGCATTTAATCATACAAATGCTTTGAATCTGTGTAATAGTTCCCATTTCCACCCAACGACCTTCAAAAGAAGGTTTATTTTAAGAGTTTTATTTATTACCACAGCAAACAACGAACACCTACCACCTCCAAAAATAACATACATTTTGTCTTTTTATCACCTCCCTTAAAAACAACACAAAAAATATATCTTTCACTCTAAAGCGCCTTCGAACAACTTGATGTTAAAATATTAAAATATTCTTGCTACTCAAAATATCTACAGATTATTTGTGTTTATGGAATTATTCTGTTGTCACTGTCTTTTACAGTCACAGAGATTACATCGAAATACTGCAGAGAGGAAAATATATAAAAACGGTTCTGTTTCATGGACAATTTATTTTATCCAAAGAGGTGGCGATATTTCATTAAAAGATATGAAATGTAAATTTGCACTCGGTTATAACCAACACCTGTCAAACTTGGTTTATCTTTGTTTAGAAGCTCAAAGAACGTCTGGTTATGTAAAAAGGAAAAGGACATTTAAAACAAAAAAACTAAAAAACAACAGAAGCCAGATTGGAACATGCTAGCCCATAAAATTCTGTCCTCACTTTCCCTAAAGACCACTTTGCTACAAGAATGTCATTCAATTGGGATCAACAGATTTTAATTAAGATACTTGACTTAAGTGTTCGCATGACTTGATCTGTTAACTGAACCTCATGGATATTCTCCAACAAGCTGAACTGGCATTTCGAAACTCGAAATTAAAAATTACTAGCAAATTTTCCTTAGTCTTTAAAATCTAAAAAATATAACATTCGTAATCGAGTTGAATATCCTTTTCTCTAATGGCCGGCATGTTGGTACAATTCATATCCAATGACCAGGTGAATCTTCTAGTTTTAGCTTTTCAACTGACCAGACAGATAAAATTTCAATTTTCAATGGCGGAAAGAAAAAAAAGCGAACTAGAAGACACATGAGATCAGGGACGTTGTCCTTTATCACCAGCTCCTGCTCTTTACATTGATTATCCATTGTTTTCAATCTGAGGCTCCTTATCTTTCTTTGTGAAACAAACATCTTAACTGGAGATAATAATGTAATACAGGGTTGAAGCAGTTCAGACCACAAAGGTTGGTAAAGATCCCAGTGCCCCAGATGTGCATGCTTGAACACAGGTGTGACTAAGTGAAAAATCCATTTCCTGGACCTCCTATAGTAAAATAAGGGCATCATTAACCCTTTTCTAGTAAGCCCCAACAACTTTACAAAAAAGGTTCTGTGGATTGCATTTTGACAAGTAAAAGGTAAAAAGTTTTATTGCAGCCTTCGGTCTACTGAGACTTTCTTAAGCTCTGTTGCCTACAAGTCTACATGCTAGAGATCAAGATTATAGGGAAAATACAAGACCTGACGTTATATTGAATGTTACGTCTGCAAGCAGGTGCCATGAATTCATCACCACCAATAGATTCTACGGTTCCAAAAAAATATCCCAGCCAGCCATTCACATGATGGTCAAATTCGAGAAACGTGTCAACTCTTGCATCACGGATGTATTTGTTTATTTTCATGTATGACCGAGTTCACACACAGATCTACCTGAACCTTTAAACTAGTTCCACATCAGAAAAAAAGTCTTGACCAAATGTTTTATAGCCATCATAGAAGGTCGTCTGTTTTGGACCCTCGCCCTTAGGCTATGTGCACACGTAGCAGATTTGACTGAGGAATCTTCTGTGCAGATTCTGCATTTCTTGGCAGAAAACTCAGGTCAGAATCTGAGCCTTTTTTTGGTATGTGCCCACGTTGCAGATTTTTGTACAGATTTCTTCCTTTTTTAACCCCTGCAGATTTCTATTATGGAATGGGTGCAGAAACACAGCAGATCTGCAAAAATAATTCACCTGGTCCTTTTTTGAATCTGCTGCGTTTTCTGTGCAGATTTTTCCGCACCATCAGCACAGCATTTTTTTTCCATTGATTTACATTGTACTGAAAATCACTTGCAGATCTGCAGCGTTTCTGAGCGGAAAAAAAAGCTGCAGTTCTGCAGGAAATCTGCAACGCGTGCACATAAAAACTCAAACCACCTATTTATAATGTGGACCATTATTTACCATATTCCCTATGAAATACTACACTTACCATGCCAAGGTTGAGGATATCTTCTACAGCTAAATCAACTGTTTGCAGTTTTTTTTTTAAAGTTAACAGTCATCAAGTTTTGCTTGCCCATCTGAAAGCAGCACGGTGTAAGGGCAGAGACCAAGATTCCTGCAACGTGCAGTTTCTGGGCAGCATGCTGAAGTTGTGCCAGAAACCACATATTATTAATCCTGTAGAAAGGTGAAAGATTATTATTGCTGAGTGTTCAGCTTCTGAGATCCCATGGATCCCAAAAATTAAGTGCTTAAAGACTCCTGTGTAAAGGAATACTTACTGAACATGTGTGACCAGTTCTTCATTTACCATCTATCAGACTAATGGCACAATGTGACCGCCAATTTTGTAAACTTTTACTCATCAGCGGTCGTTGGCCTGCCTGTTTAAACGGGCAGACCAAAGCAAACAATGCCCACTGAGCGATCTACACTAAATCGCTAAATGAAAATACGCTGCCATGGTTCTTGGCAGTGCTAGACATGTTTATACACCTCCAAGAACAAATGATCTTTTGCGCTGCTTAAAAGATCATTTCACCTGATGAACAAGCTTTTGCTTTAACAGCACCCCCTCCCTCCCCTCTCATTTCTGCTGAAGACTTTGCCTCTTTCTTTAAACAGAAGATCGATACGATCAGAGAAAGCTTTGGCCCACAGCGCCCACTGCCCCTCTTAGCTGCTCACCCCTGCTCCTCCAAAACCAGCTTCTCCACCATGACAGAAGATCAGCTCTCCACCCTCCTGTCAAGATCACACCTCACCACCTGCACGCTCGACCCGCTCCCATCCCACCTCATCCCTAACCTTTCCACGGTCTTCATCCCAACCCTAACGCACCTTTTCAACCTCTCACTCACAACAGGTGTGTTCCCCTCATCCTTCAAGCATGCCAAGATCACACCCATCCTCAAAAAGCCCTCCCTCGACCCATCCTCTGTGTCTAGCTATCGCCCGATATCTCTTCTTCCTTATGCCTCCAAATTGCTGGAGCAACACATCCATCTTGAACTGTCCTCAAACCTCTCCTCCTGCTCCCTCTTTGATCGATTACAATCTGGCTTCCGTTCCCATCACTCAACTGAAACTGCCCTAACTAAAGTCACCAATGACCTACTAACTGCCAGGAGGAAGCGACACTACTCTGTCCTCCTTCTCCTGGACCTGTCTTCTGCCTTTGACACTGTGGACCACTCCCTTCTGCTACAAATCCTCTCATCACTTGGCATCACAGACTTGGCCCTTTCCTGGATCTCATCATATCTGACAGATCGGACATTCAGTGTCTCACTCCGCCACACCACCTCTTCACCTCGCCCCTTGTCAGTCGGTGTTCCTCAAGGCTCTGTTATAGGACCCCTGCTCTGCTCCATCTACACCTTTGGTCTGGGACAGCTCATAGAATCCCACGGTATGCAGTACCATCTCTATGCTGATGACACGCAGATTTACCTATCCGGACCTGACCTCACCTCCTTACTTACCAAAATCCCGCACTGTCTGTCTGCTATTTCAGCCTTCTTCTCTGCTCGCTTTCTACAACTGAACATGGACAAAACAGAATTCATCGTCTTTCCCCCATCTCACTCTACCCCTCCACCAGACCTATCCATCAATGTCAATGGCTGCTCACTTTCCCCAGTCCCACACGCCCGGTGCCTCGGGGTGATCCTCGACTCTGCCCTCTCTTTCAAGCCACATATCCAAGCCCTTGCCTCCTCCTGCCGCCTCAAACTCAAAAACATTTCCCGGATCCGCGCATTCCTTGACCGCGACACCGCAAAAACACTGGTACATGCCCTTATCATCTCCCGCCTCGACTACTGCAACCTCCTACTCTCTGGCCTCCCCTCTAGCACTCTGGCACCACTCCAATCCATCCTACACTCTGCTGCTCGACTAATCCACCTGTCCCCCCGCTATTCCCCAGCCTCTCCCCTATGCCAAGCCCTTCACTGGCTTCCTATCGCCCAGAGATTCCAGTTCAAAACCCTCACAATGACCTACAAAGCCATCCACAACCTGTCTCCTCCATACATCTGTGACATGATCTCCCGGTACCTACCAACACGCAACCTCCGATCCTCTCAAGACCTCCTTCTCTACTCCCCTCTCATCTCTTCTTCCCACAACCGCATCCAAGACTTCTCCCGTGCTTCCCCCATACTCTGGAACTCTCTACCCCAGCACATCAGACTCTCGCCTACCATAGAAACTTTCAAAAAGAACCTGAAGACTCACCTCTTCCGACAAGCCTACAGCCTGCAGTGATCCTGAACCTACTGAACCGCCGCACAACCAGCTCTACCCTCTCCTAGTGTATCCTCACCCATCCCCTGTAGACTGTGAGCCCTCGCGGGCAGCGTCCTCCCTCCTTATGTACCCGTGTGCCTTGATTTTGCTCATGTTTAATGTATTTGTCTATATTTGCCCCGTATTTCACATGTAAAGCGCCATGGAATAAATGGCGCTATAAAAATGAATAATAATAATAATAATAATAACAGTTTGTACAGCAAGATAATTGGAAACCCATTGTTTTTAACAACTCTTGTTCATGATTATCTTGCAGTGAATTTTCCCTTTTAGAGGGGAATTTGGGCTCTCTATTCTCAGAATTAATAGATTTCTGAGCAGTCATACAGCCAACAATTATACTTCTGTCACCCATAACCTGGAGAGGTGATGTGTGTTTATTGAACGACCTTTTTGGTGGAATGTAATTGTAACTAAGTTGCCACACACAAAATATGACTAACCCCTAACTTAATTTTGCCATAATTATTACATTAGTGCACCACCTTTCCCACCTTGGTAGAATGGCCCCCCAGCGTAACAGCTAACTGGAGCTGAGCAGCTCTTATTTTAACGACAATCCCAATGGATCACAAAAGCCAAAGATTCAGCTCAAGACACAAAGTAGAAATTCATTGTGTTTTATTCCAACACTAACATCAATCACGTCAATTCTCTAAAAAACCATCTACTCATATGAAGAAATACCAAAAGTTAAAAAAAAAGCACTGCAGTGAAAAGACAGCTTTTCAGCGGGTGTGAAACGATTGTCAGTTACTTGTTAGCTGCAGGCTTTTTCCTTTTCTTCCACCAGTCAACAAGCTCCTCTGCCTGTCAATGGCTTCTGATCTGATAAGGGAGCTCTGTTTATTTTCAGACTAGCCATGGGGAAGAAGAGAGGAACCTGATTACATCAGGGGCATCTCAGAACTGACAAGACCTTTGGCCTGGGGGCCACTGGGGATAACAAAGAGGAAAGCAAGAGGAGGGGAATTAAACAGCTGAGGTGGCTATTTGAGGGTCCTCTCTACAAACAAGCCAGATCATCTCAACCAAAAATAAAGAAAACAACAGACATCTGCTAGCTACCTAGGCTTGTCCTAAAAAGCCTTTACTTTAATGGGCAGAATGCTGGTAGATGCTGGCTTCTATTGTATAGCCGTATGCTCAGACTCCCTTGGAGAGCAATGGTTTGCAAAATATAGTTACCTTTCAGACAAGAAATCTCTGCAATTACCTCTAAATCCTACACTGCTAAATACAGTGTAGCACTTAAGCTTACAATGCAATTAAGTATTTAACCCTCTAACCAAGCAAATTGTACGGCTTGATTTACTTTAAATTTTTAATACGTGTATGCATTATTATTCTTAGTGTGCTAGTGATGCAACATAAGGGCAGATTTACTAATTGTTTGCTTTTCAGAGACCAGATTAGTAAATTTGATAAATTTAGCACAACTGTAGATCATTTTGACAGTTTTTTGGGCCACAGTGGTTGGATGATCAAAGGCACTTGTATAACTTTTTGCTGCCTTATGTTCGGCTTACTTTGCAACACTTTATTTTGTGCCTAAATTTTGATACATATAGTTGCATTGCAAATCATACAACTATCCTGTAAAACCATTTTTTTTTTTTTTTCGTTTTCTTTTCCTTGGGAATGAGCCATTAACAGTTCTTTGTCACATTATTGTTTTAGACCTCTAACCTATAATGGCAAAATTAGACATTTTCCACCAAAGTAAAGACACACTCACAATGGTGAATCTGACTCAGTGTGCTTAAAGGTGTATTCTGTGAAGATGATATCTATTTTTATGACCGTCTATTACTTCTAGATAATTAAGGGTCCAACGTTAAAGGTACCTTCACACTGAACAACTTAACGATAACGATAGTGATCCGTGACGTTGCAGCGTCCTGGATAGCGATATCATTGTGTTTGACACGCAGCAGCGATCAGGATCCTGCTGTGATATCGTTGGTCGGAGCTAGAAGTCCAGAACTTTATTTGGTCGTCAGATCGGCGTGTATCGTTGTGTTTGACAGCAAAAGCAACGATGCCAGCAATGTTTTACAATGGTAACCAGGGTAAATATCGGGTTACTAAGCGCAGGGCCGCGCTTAGTAACCCGATATTTACCCTGGTTACCATTGTAAAAGTAAAAAAAAAAACAACACTACATACTCACCTTCTGATGTCTGTCACGTCCCCCGGCGTCCGCGCTGCTGCTCAGAGCTTCCTGCACTGAATGTGTCAGTGCCAGCCGTAAAGCAAAGCACAGCGGTGACGTCACCGCTCTGCTTTAGGGCCGGCGCTTACACAGTGCAGGGAAGCGGACACCGGGGGACGCGACAGACACCGGAATGTAAGTATGTAGTGTAGTATGTAGTGCGCTTAGAAACCCGATGTTTACCCTGGTTACCCGTGGACTTTGGCATCGTTGGTCGCTGGAGAGCTGTCTGTGTGACAGCTCTCCAGCGACCACACAATGACGAAACAGCGACACTGCAGCGATCGGCATCGTTGTCTATATCGCTGCAGCGTCGCTTAATGTGACGGTACCTTAAGACCCACCCAAAATGCTAGATTGAGATTTCGCAATGGGAGTCACAAACTGAACCGAGTGTGCAGGCTCAACACTATGTAATCTAGAGGCCATTACCTATCCTATAAATAGGCATAACTTCTAGGTAAAGGACTATCCCTTTAATCAGATGATATTTGGCCCAAATATTCTTCATGAATTATTTATTTTTTTCAATAAGTATGACAATTTTTTGTATTTGTTTTAAAAAAAATTCCCCTTGAAGGAACACTCATATTTCAAAAGTTTTTCCTTCGAGCTTGTCACAAAACACAGCAAAGGGTATAAACATGAAATAATGCATTAACATAGTAGAAAATGCACTAAAGATGGTTCCATACGATCACAAACATAAATGACCACAAGCTTTTTTTATGATACGGTCTTCTTAACTTGAAGTTAAAAACTGGTAAGTCTAATGTTTCATAAATGTGCATCAAAGTCATAAGGCGGTGTAACAATTTCTACGTTAACCTCCTGCGAAGTAGGAAAGCATAGTGATGTGCAATAAGTGCTCAAAAGTCATAACAGTGCAATGAGTTATTGAATTTGGTGCCACATCACACACTTGTCATATGTCTGGTTAGTGGTTAGACAATATTTTCTAAAAGATTTTGAATAGCTAAAAACACTACATAAAATTTCCTGCGTCCCGGTAACCATCAGTAGAAGTATAAGCACCTGCTGGACGTTCCAAGACTAATCTAAAAAACAGTTCTGATAAACATATCAAAAAAGGACAAGTTCATCAACGTTTTACAAGCATTTAGTATTCTAAGGCAGCTGTGACCTGGTAAAATCTAATTATTTCTTCAATACCCGTTGGAATAGTCCAGGACGATTTGCAGCAGCTTCTAACTGGTGCGTTAAGCATTTGGCCAGACATCACAGACTTAGCAGATAGCTGAATGAGCGTTCTGAAGATCTCTCGTGATCCTCCCGCAGGTGCATGTTAAGGTAAGCTACTAATGTTTCTTAACATGCATCACAACCTGGTGACAGATAAAACCAGCTGGAAATTAATGATTTTCAAGAACTCTGAAGCTTTATCCTGTAACCTGCGTTGTGCCTTCGAAAGGCCAAATGAGCAAAACATGTCCATGTAGCGCCCTCTGCTCGGACATCCAGCAGAGGGCGCCTCACCGCAACTCAAGGTAACTACAGGTCACCCAGCTTTCCTTTCAGTACCCGAGGGTTTACAGGCACGAGCGAGTGCATTAGCACAGCTCCCGGCTGTAAAATGATTAAACCCCTTCAGATGGATTTACATCGTGGGACATAAGGAAGGTATGAAATATTGTTGTTTTTTTTTAACTTTGTTACAGAACGAGGGTCTTCAGGTGGATTAAGAGTCTAATAAAATATTACAACACCCTGTGTCTTTATTTCATTAAAATTACTTTGTAATCATGTGTGTGTGTTTTATTAACCATTTAGTACTATTGGATTAATAATGGATAGGTGTCATAATTGACGCCTCTCCATTATTAATCTGGCTTAATGTCACCTTACAATTGCAAGGTGACATTAACCCTTCATTACCCCATATCCCACCGCTACACGGGAATGGGAAGAGAGTGGCCAAGTGCCAGAATAGGCGCGTCTTCCAGATGTGCCTTTTCTGGGGTGGCTGGGGGCAGATGTTTGTAGCCAGGGGGGGCCAATAACCATGGACCCTCTCTAGGCTATTAATATCTGCCCTCAGTCACTGGCTTTACCACTCTGGTGGAGAAAATTGCGCGGGAGCCCACGCCAATTTTTTCCGCGATTTAACCCTTTATTTTACAAGCTACAGCGCCCAAATTTTGCACATACACACTACTAACATTAGTAGTGTGAAATATACAAAAAAAAAAGGGATATGAGATGGTTTACTGTATGTAAACCATGTCTCATATCCTGTCGGGTTTGTGAAGGAGAAATGAAAAGCCGGCAATTGAATTACCGGCTTTTCACATATATCGCGCTGAATTAAATATAAATACAGAATATATATATATATATATATGTGTGTCTCAATGACATATATATATATATATATATACTGTATATATGTTTTAACGAACATTTGAGCACATAAATCCATTAGATGTCGGTTTTGCAAGCCTGCGAGAAAATATCGCAGTACGGATGCCATACGGATTACATACGGAGGATGCCATGCGCAAAATAGGCTGACACACCCTGCCTACGGATGACATACGGACCACTATTTTGGGGAATTTTCTGCGTAATAAGGCCGTAAAAAAACGGACCGTATTTACATACGCTGAGTGTGACGCCGGCCTAAGTCAGTGTGATGACAGAGGAAAAAAAAACAAAAACAGAGTATCAGGATGTGTGAATTTGAGCTGGATTTTACATTTTAATAGCTTCCCAATTGCTGTGTGTCCATGTTCAGGACCTGGTCCTGCTCTGCCTTTATTCACACATATCACTATGAGTAATGGTATGGTTTTAACACTAGTGATAAGGATTATCCTGACGTTTACGTTTTTTTTTTAGTCAAAAATGGTATTTAATAAGTACCCCATGTGATTTATATTCACTATTGCTTTTACTTATTTACTTACAGCAAGGTATATGGTTTAGTTTCTGTCTTCGGTTTTCACGGATGTATGAATGTAGCCTTTACTCAGTCCACATCGACTTTTTAACTTCTGCCTGTGGTATATCTTGTATTATTCCCTGACTTATACACCCCAGCAGAAGCCACAGAGTAATGCGCCTCTGTAGACCATAAATTCCATAGTTTAACTAGTGACTCTCTGTATGTAAAAAAAAGCATACAGTATATAACTTACAGTATGCCTCTGCCGAATAAAAACTACTCTGCTTTCCAATGCAGTATATGAAAAGGTCTGAATTCTGTATAAATGAGGAAATGCAATTAAAAAAAGGGTATACCAATGCCCAAAAACTCAAAAGGACATTCTGTCATAAGCTGGGTGCATGGAGGTCTATGAACACGTTCAGCAGGAGCTTTCGGAGCACTAAATGAAAACTTAAAAACAAAATGGAATATACGATTATCTGCCATGGGAACAAATGGTCGGACATGTTGAAATCCAACCTGATCCTTTCTGATATTGGCACCTGACTCAAGACCCCCGCTAAACATTAGATTAACAATTGATACTGAAAAAATCATTGGGTTCACTGTTTAACTTTAACTTGTTAATTATTCTTTGTCAGAAACCAAAATCTACTGATGCAGGATGAAGCCGATGCTTTTCTACAGGAATACAAGTGTTTGGGAAAAGCAATAATGATATTACAATTCATATTTGTTTAGCCCAGACAAACTTTTATGTGTAAAAACCCTTTGAGATTTGTGTGTGTTAGAGTCAAATATAATTGTTAGCATTATACTTTATAGTTGTTACTCAGTATTGATTTCTGATGTCAGAGCAGCTACCAGTGTTTGCACCCATTGTACCAATCATGACACCTTTACATTGTTTATCTAATCCCCTGGGCCCTTCCTATAGTTTAGCACAATGCTGTTTGGCCAGCATCCAGCCCCTAGGGATGTGGAAATTCTTGGTAAGTAATTGGGAATCTGACACTTTGCACACCTGAATAACTGGTTATTTGTTTAATCCCGACAATTAATGGAAGTCATAGGTATATGTTATAACTTGTTCTATTCTGCAATAAAAATAAATTACATATATATATATATATATATACATAGAGAGAGAGAGAGAAAGGATTTGATTTATCCGAAACATTGCCAAGCCACAGGGCATTAAAGTCCTCTTTTTTTTTTTTTTACATCTTTTTATGCTGTTTCTTTTTGTTTTCTGTCTGGAAGGCCATTGGAATACTGGTCAGGGAAGCGTGCACGCTTTAAGGTATTTTTTCTGGTGCCGTTCCTCTTTTTCTACCTATATATAGAGAGATATATCTATCTATCTGTATCTATCTATATATATATATATATCTATATCTATCTGTATCTATCTATCTATCTCTATCTATCTCTACACACTATATATATATATATCTATATATATATATATATATAGATATATATATATATGTGTGTGTGTATATATGTATATATATGTATATATATGTATATATGTATCTATGTCTATATCAGCAGCTTTTATAGAAGTAAATGACTGAAATGTTAGTTTTTCTAAAGAAAATGAATAAAAATAGGCACAGTAAAAGCATTAATCGATCAATTAGTTTTTGCCAGAATTGTGGTATAAAAATGCTTGAACTGTAACCATCTTCAAAATTTGCAACTTTGGTGATTTTTTTTTTTTTTTGCTAGTTCCGGCCAACTAACACAGCTTTTCAAAAAAATATAAGGCATGAGAAGGGGTGGAGTGGCTAAAAATATTTGGAAAAATCAACACAATTTATACAAACACATTAGCGTAAATTACAACAGAAGCCTATGCCTGACTGTGACAGATATACATTTCTGGCAACTGCACACGGCAGATGTAAGATGCTCCGAAATCACGCATGCCTCCTAAAGAATGTGGATTTTCTGACTGCAACCAGACAAGGGTATAAAACGCTAGTCTCGATGGATTGTGGCCATAGTCTGTATAGGCTTCAAATTCCATAAAGAACAATTTTATTGTTATAATTTTATACATTTATAGTGCCAAAATATTGTGCACCAATTCACAATTTAGAGGGGCCATGTACTGACAAAATGAGACTTTACCGATTAACATAAGAGGCGTGAGGGTCCTGCTCACAAGCTTACAATCTATAAGGCTATGTGCACAAGTTGCGGAATCTGCCGCGAGGTCAGAACCCCAGCTGTGATGCGGCTCTGCACAGAGACGCTAGTGTGAAACTGGCCTAAGGCTTATGGTCATCATAGAAGGGGGCTCCGCTGCATGAGTTTCGGCATTATGTATAAAAACAGAGCTGTTCGGGCAGACTGGTGCCATCCTCGTATCCTTGCATTATCTTTTATTTTCAGGGAACATTAGTCGGGGTGATTGTCGGGGGTTTGACAACATATCTACACTTGATGAATTTAAGTATTCCTGAAGGAATTGAGGATAAGCGATGCCAGACCCTGAAGATATAAGAGCACCTCAAATCTATAGAACAAAAAAAAAAAGACCAGGCACACTGAAATCCAGTTAGCTAATGTATATTGCCAGTTGGAGAACTAATTCAGTATGTACCCATGTGAATAAACGCACATGGGTTCACCCTAGTATTAAGTGATCACATCCAAAATCTGTTTTAGATTTGTGCTGACTTGTATTGTACTGTATGGACAGGTCCATCTAATCAGGGGACAAGAAACAGTTGTTAATTACATCAGTCCCCCCAGATTACGGGAATTCTAATCACTGCCAATTTTCACTGCACACATTCCAGTTTATATTTTCTGGGTAGACCATGTATTTACTTTTTCATAATTATCAGACTACACTAAGGGTATGTTTACACGTGGCATTTTTGCACCATACTTTATGCAACGCATTTGGTGTTTACAATAAGCAGCGGTATACAGTATCAGCAAAATAAATGAGATTTGTGTAATTTCTGCACACGCTGCTTTCTTTTTTCTGCGTGTATTTGGGGTTCTGCTGCATTTCTGGCAAGACGCAGCAAATCAATTCTGTCCGCTTTTGTGCATTTTTTCACCTATTTAAATGAATGTAATAAAAAAAAATGTAGGTAAAAATGTATTAAAAATGCAAGCAAAAATGTGTATAAAAACGGGTGCCCTGAATACAGCGCTTTTTTCTGGCAACATATTGATTTTTGGTGCAGAGAAATGAATGTTTCAAAAACGCCAATGTGAACATACCTTAACAACTCCCAACATTTTTAGACGAGAACAAAAAAAAAAATAGAAGTAACATTATTTACATGTGAAATAATTTCTGAAGAGTCTGCAAATTGAATACATGAGGAAAAGTAAGGATTACAAGAAGATTGATGATTTTATGAATTGAAATATTGACTGAAGCCAGAAAAGCAAAAACGAAATTTTTTTTTTTTTTTTAAATCCTGGACATAACCTAATACGTAACGTAAAGGGTAAGTTTAGGTTTAAAGTTTATGTGAAAGCTGGAGCTTGGATTTCTTATAATAAAAATAATAGTAAGTTTAGTACAATCTCAAATGTTCCCAAAATGTGTTCAAAGTTTAAGGTTTCCTCTTGAGGAGTTGGGGGAGGATGACACCGACTGTTTGTTCAGGCTGCACCCTGCTATGTAGGAGGAATGTCATGTGACCGAGAAGCCCACCAAGTCGGCATGCACAACTGGTAACAGTCCTCTAGAAAGACTTTCATTTTTGTTAATCCTCAGACTTTTTCTTAACTGATAATTCTGCCTCAGTGATTAAGTAAGAAGGAAAAAGCCTCTGAATGACAATGGTGAATTAAAAGAGAGCAGCAGCCTTCACTGCACACATTTTACTTATTGGATTTTCAACTTCAAAGAGAAAGCTCGGAGTAGACAAAACAGCAAACACTGCTGGATTGTGGAGGAAATCATTTACATAAAACCTCAAGTACATGATTTGGACCTTTAGTATGACTTAGGCTACGTTCACATTTGCGGTGTGCGCCGCAGCGTCGGGCGCCGCAGTGTCGCCGCATGCGTCATGCGCCCCTATATTTAACATGGGGGCGCATGGACATGCGTCGCACTTGCGTTTTGCGCCGCATGCGTCCCTGCGGCGCCCGCGTCTGGGCGCAGAGGACGCAGCAAGTTGCATTTTTGCTGCGTCAAAAATCAATGAAAAAAAGGACGCATGCGGCGCAAAACGCAGCATTGTGCATGTGTTTTGCTGCGTTTTTGTTTGCGTTGTGCGTTGCGGCGCACAACGCATATGTGAACGTAGCCTAAGACAGCATTATTCCTGAAAATGAACCACTATCAGGTACATGTGAAGTGTCAGGTGTCAAAAATCAGAAGCAATAGTATTAAATGTTCGAAGTCTGCCTGAGTCTTAGCTGTGGTTTTACATCAGACTTCAGTTGAACATTCTGCACATCTTAAATCACTCTGACGACACACGTATTTTGGTTTATACATGCCTAATAACGCAACATTATTCTTCCTAGACAGACCCGATTGGGCAGGTCTCTTTATTACTCTGCTGCCATTGAGTACTCGTGTGATTTAGTGACAACTGCTAGTTGCTACAGACTTGCCATACATAGACAGACATGGTCCATCAAGTCTACCCTACATTACTTTATTTATGTCTTATCTTAGAATGCATGAATGTTAGGCCATGTGCACACGTTCAGGATTTTTAGCGTTTTTTTCCGTGTTTTTTCGCTATAAAAACGTGATAAAAACGTGAAAAAAACGCTAACATATGCCTCCTATTATTTACAGTGTATTCCGCATTTTTTGTGCAAATGTTGCGATTTTTTCCGCGAAAAAATCGCATCGCGGAAAAAAAAGCAACATGTTCATTAAAAATGCGGAATTGCGGGGATTCCGCACACCTAGGAGTCCATTGATCTGCTTACTTCCCGCACGGGGCTGTGCACACCATGCGGGAAGTAAGCAGATTATGTGCGGTTGGTACCCAGGGTGGAGGAGAGGAGACTCTCCTCCACGGACTGGGCACCATATAATTGGTCAAAAATAAAAGAATTAAAATAAAAAATAGTCCTATACTCACCCTCGATGTCTTCCCGCCTCACCGCTGCATGCTGCCGCTTCGGTTCCTATAGCTGCTGTGCGGTGAAGGACCTGTGATGACGTCACTGTCTTGTGATTGGTCGTGAGCAGTCATGTGACCGCTCACGTGACCGCTCACATGACCGCGACGTCATGGAAGGTCCTGCGCGCACACACCAGCTATAGGAAGAGGAACGGACGCCGCTGATGAGATGTCTGGGTGAGTATAACCATTTTTTTTATTTTTTTTATTATTTTTAAACATTCTATCTTTTACTATTGATGCTGCATAAGCTGCATCTATAGTAAAAAGTTGGTCACACTTGTCAAACAGTATGTTTGACAAGTGTGACCAACCTGTCAGTCAGTTTTCCAAGCGATGCTACAGATCGCTTGGAAAACTTTAGCATTCTGCAAGCTAATTACGCTTGCAGAATGCTTAAAAAAACGCGAAAAAAACGGAAAAAAAACGCAAAAAAAAAAATGCGGATTTCTTGCAGAAAATTTCCGGTTTTCTTCAGGAAATTTCTGCAAGAAATCCGGACGTGTGCACATACCCTTAAACCTTTTGCCTTTTGAATTAATTTACTTAGACAAACTGCCAGCCGATAAGGTTGGAATTTTCAAAGAATCCACTACTCTTAATCCACTACACACCTTAGATAGCGGGTGGATGACTGTCACCTTTCCAAAATCCCACATACACAAATTTTAGCTGAACTTAGCATGTTAGGGCTTGTGCAGACGACTGTATATCCCTCAGAGTGTGAGCCGATAAAACATAGGCTTACACAGACTAATGTTATTCTATTGGGCAGTGCACATGTCAAATATTTTACTCGGAAAGAGTTGTCAGAAAGAAAAATAAAAGCTAAAAATCAAAGCATGCATGATTTGCATCCTGTATTCGGATTGCACTCATGCAAGTCAATGATTCAGTGGAAAAACAAACATTGGAAAGCACTCCGATGTCATTTGAGTGCAGTGTGATTTTCACGGACTGACCAACTGTAGAAGGTGGAGAACTTATTTTTTTATTTCTGTTTCTCCACATCAAAAAAAGCAGATCACTATTATCACACTCATCAGAGAGTGATCAGCAGAATCTGCCAGATTTTCTCAGATGAGAGAAAATATGGTGATGTGACTCTAGACTTAAAGAAATGCGCAAAAAAATTCACATGATGTTGGTCTGGCTTCTACTGTACGTTAGTCCTCCGTAACAACATGGATCGGCACACTGTGAACTCGGCCAGCATTCAAATCATGGGCACCTCTTGAGATTAATAGGTCATCGTGATGTAATGTCACGGTGTGACATATGCCATGGCGTATCATGAGGTCAAGTGACTAGTGATCACAACAGGCATCCAGGATGTCAGCCAAGAAACTTCACATTGCCCTAGTGCGGCTACCACAAAGCACCGGCAAGGAAGCTGAACCAGGGTCCTGTGAATCTCTTTGCTCAAATCTAAATAGTGCTCAAGTATTTTCAATGAAAGGAGGGAAATCTTCTACAAGATTACTCTGGTCCTGACTCATGTAGCTAGAAAACAAAAGAATTGATATTTGAATTCAACCTGGCTGATTCTTCTTTGCTCCAACATCATCTGTTGAAGGAATAGGGATGGTTCCGTACATGTTAGCCGATTACTGTATGACCAAATGATCATCTGACTTCCGTCTATCAAGTATGGAGAGCTACACACTCTATTCTCCCAACTCCAGAATAAACAATCTTTAAAGTTGGATCGCTTTCAGTTTTTAGGAAAAGAAAGTGACAAAATGAGACAACCACCGATTTGTAACCACAGCCAAACAGGAGAAAAAAAAGTATTAACCACGAGCATCAAGAGCAAAAAGTCTTGAATTGACAAGAGTGAGAAAAAGCTGAAATGTAAAGTGGTGCTCTTCACCATTGAACAACAGTTATTTATAGTATATTGCTTACATTTTTTTTTTCAAATCGAAATAAAAAGCTTCAACCAACCAAAGAATATGTGACAACTGAATGGACTGATATCAAAGTTCAACTGTGAAATGTCACGGAAGACCAATAATTGATGTTTTGTGTCTTTACTATATGCCTCACCGCACACATACTGTATCATATTCCCTAATGGATAGAACATAAGGCTAGATCCAAGCACACACCAGCGTCTCCAAGGGGGTGAAATGAATATGAATGTCAGGAGATGTTACCAGATGGAGAACACATTGACACAATGAAAGGAGCGACACAGGGCTACATGATTGAGTGACAGAACCCAGTATTAGGAAATCCTCAGTTTACACATGATCATTACACAATATGGATATAAAAAAACATTTTTTTTTAAAGGTAAATTAAATATATAGGTCCTGATCAGTTAATCGATACACTTTGGTGCTGATCATTGATGAGTTAACGAGCTTAGTTAAGGTGTTATCCGAGCATGCTTGTGTGCTAACCGAGTGTCTTCAGTTGCTCGAAAACTATGTTCGAATCCCTGCTTCTGCATGTCTCGATGCTGTAAGACAGCCGCAACACATGCATGGGTTGCCTGCTTGTTCGGCAATCCCTGCATGTGTTGCGGAGGTTAGACAACCACGAGACATGCTGCCGTGGGGTCTTTAAGTCTTGAACAAATTTTTCGAGCAACCGAAGACACTGTTAGCACACAAGCATGCTCGGATAACGCCTTATCTGAGCATGTTCACTCATCACTAGTGCGGATTAATCAAGACAACCATTGTTCTCGCTGGTCTTGAGGAGGCATGTTGAAGTCAGATGCTCCCTATTCATTAATAAACGCACACTTCTTAATCCAGCGCATCTGAAAAGTAACAGGCACCTGCACGCTGCAAATCTAACTCTGGTTAGGGACTGGACAATGGTTTCTGATATAAGGTATGTCACAGCTTGTCACAATTTAGAAGACCTCAGTGTTGAGTTTTGCTAAAAATGTAGTTACTTATCAAAGTGTTTAAGCCAGAATTCCGGTGGAAAATCTTGATGAATAATTGCCAATAGCTTTATCCTTTATCTAAATGGGTGTCCCATTCCCAAAGCCTCCCATTCTCATCACAGAAGAGAGACAAAACAACAGATTTCAAAGAAATCTCAGGAGATGACCATGCAGTTACTAAAATCTGTATACAAAGACCAACGCTGATATCCCTGCCATATGGTGACATTATGATGATAAATCAAAAGTTAATAATTGGTCTGCACTCAAAATAAAATGGAGGTGCTGGAGGAGTGGATCGTAGTTCCAGTATATAGAAAGGAATATCCACCGCACTCTTAAAGTCGATATATTCAAGACACTGCAATGGCACGAGATGGGCCTGCGTTACTCTCTTCTATTCCCCAGATGGAAGGACTAAAATCTACTGCAACTTTGTGATAAAGACCCAGGACGGGTCAAAACATCTTCCTTATTTTGTTGCTAATCGGTTTTCAACTGGTTCATGCTTTGATATGTACTAATCAATAAAGTATCGTGAATATATTGACTTAGACAGCGGTGGATATTCCTTTCTATTTAGTGATATCAGTGCTGCAGTACATGTAAGAGAATACCGCACAGTTATAGATGGTGAGGTACAGCTGATGTTCTTTCTGGCAGAGTCATTCACTTTTCCAGCCTTTTCCATCTGGTCCAGACCAACATGACAATTTCTCCAGCTAGGACTCGTCTGAAGAGATTACAACAAAGACATATGACTTCTCACATTTGCAGCACAGTCCCCATCTATTCCCAACTTCCACAAACTCCTCATCTTGCAGATACCACAATGATGAGCCGCTGCTGCCGTATGTGTCTTTATTACTGCACCTACTGAGTGGTACTGTGTATCCTCTAGATGGTAAAACAAAACTCTACAATATATTAAAGCCCTATGGAAAACAGTGCCCACATTTCGCCACCTAGAAAGTAATAATGCCCTCTGTGTGCTCCTATAATAAGTGCCCACTTAACATTTAATTAAGTCCCAAGTCTCCCCCGTACAGCTCCATTCTGCAGAGTATGATGCTCTCCAATACACAGTATAATGCCCCCACACTATATACTGACCCCTTACTAGCCTCCATATAGTATAATGCACTCCCCATAGACCTGCATACAGTATAATGCACTCCCAAAGTCTTCCATATAGGATAATGCACTACCCATAGTCTTCCATATAGGATAATGCACTATGCATAGTCTTAATAATCTTTATTTTTATATAGCGCTAACATATCCCGCAGCGCTTTACAGTTTGCACACATTATCATCACAATCTAAATTCCCTATCAGTATGTCTTTGTATGCGGGAGGAAACCGGAGTACCCGGAGGAAACCCACGCAAACATGGGGAGAACATACAAACTCCTTGCAGATGTTGTCCAAGGTGGGATTAGAACCCAGGACCCCAGCGCTGCAAGGCTGCAGTGCTATCCACTGAGCCACCATGCTGCCCATTTTATAGTCTTCCATATAAAATAACGCACTCCCCATAGTTTTCTACATAGGATAATGCACTCCCCATAGGCCTCCATATAGCATAATGTACTCCTCATAGGCCTCCATACAGTATAATGCATTCCACATGAAAAAAGTCACCTCTACTACTCCTTCATCCGGTTTCTGAAGTGAACGCTTTGAGTGCCTGTACATCCCAACACAGCAGAAGCCATGTAATAACATCATCGCGCCAGATGAGCGGAGACATCAGACGCAGAGGGTATGATGGGAGAGGGAGCTGATGCTCCCACTGTATTAGCATCCGGGATGTTGATACAGATGAACTTACAATGACGTAGTTATGGGTGTGCGATGGCAACGGCACCCTCTGCTTCCCACCCCCCAGTAGTTGAGCTACTGCATACTATAGCATGGTGTGATTCGTATAAATGCAGCAACATTGTCATAATTCATAAAATTCCATATTACAGCATGAGTGCTTCACATTCCATAATAAGTATTATATAAGGACTATAGACTTGCTGCTCGTGGTCAGAATGCCTCAATGTAACCATTTTTTTTTCTTTCAGATGTAGCAGAGTTCTTCAGTGTTTTAAGATCAATATGTCTAATTGCACAATTCATTGTGATGCCATGATAAATCTCTTCTAGTTCATTATCATAATTCACAGTCAATGTAACAAAAAAAGATGAATATATTCAGTTCACATTTTATCAGCATCAGAAAAACAATAGTTCTTTTTATCTGATGTAATTAACTTTTCAAAAATGTTCATTATCAGAACAATTAAAGCTAAACAACAAGTGTCAATTCTGACAGTAATATTGTAATAACTAAGAACAATAGAAAACGGTCAGACACTTATCTGTCCTCATCAGGAATTGACATTATCAGGTGGGCGAAGCTGTAAGGTTAAGGCTTTGTTCATATGTACAGTAATCAAATGTTTGAAACAACCATTTTTTGTTGTAGACTGGATTCATTTTAAATTGATGCACGTTAAACTGAAGTCAATGTAAACTATCAGTTTTTAGGAGTGGATCCAGCAGCAATCAGGATTTTTTTAGCCAGACACATAGTTAGCCATTATATTTGTGTACATGTTATGTGGATGAGGCTGAAGATTTTTTTCCCTCAATTTTGGCTCGATATATTTACAAGCACTAAATTTAAAAGTGGTATTCCCATCACCAAGATTCAATCCCAATATGTAGTAGGTCTAATAATAATATTAGCAAATGCCTCCAATTAGAAAATCAGAAGAACTATACTACTTTTCTATGTTGCTAACCACACGTGCAGGACATTGAAGTGGCGTATGCATCCATGGTTGTGAACGTTACCAACTAACTTACTATAGGAGTGGTTTCAACCATGGATACCCAAGCTACTGTAATGCCCTGCACATGGGGTAAGCAACTTAGTGAATCAGAAGAATGATACTACATTTCTAACTGGAGGTATTTGATAATATCGTTATTACACCTGATACATATCCAGATAAGATTTTGCAGATGGAAATAGCCATTTAAATCTGACCAAAGGCAACATCAGCATGAAGCACGTTTTTGACCAAGTCTTCTGACATGTCCTACCAGCCTCATAGGCACCTATGGAGACGACTGCTCATGCCAGGAGACCCAACAAACAAGCCAGGTATTCTGATCCAAACACGAGCCATGTGAAACAGAGCTTAGTAGGCTTAATATAAAATTGTATGTAGTGTGTATGCATTTGATCTAGAGAAGACTGACTGTGGGCATGTGGTCCGATATGACCAAAGTCAAATTTTGTACATCGCTGTGAAATAGGTTATTGATAACTAAACTACAGCAAATTGTTTAGAAATATAGATTGAACAAATAAGTGAGAATATGTACATGAGTTTATAAAGGATATAGGTCAGTAAGACGTCCGTCAAGACTCCGAGGTATAGAGAACATTAGGACATCTTTCCGACAAATACAGCAACTGACATACGTTGCAGAGGAGTGTGAATGAACCCTAATACATACGCTAACAGCATACGTATATTTTTAGCTATATGCCCCATGTATAGTATAATAAAAGGAAATTTAACGCCTGCTGAATGCTGATCGGTGTAAAGCAAATCCCATGTTCCAGTCTGAAGGCCTTTGACTCCTGAAGTTTTAGCAGCCGTTCTAACTACAAGTCATCAGACTCCCTTTAAAGTTTATGTCACTACTGGTGCCGGGACACACATAAATAAACACAATCACAGCCCTCCGGAGTAAAGGACATCCTTTATATGACTGCAAACAGACAGGTTTTATGTACCCGGAAAAGCTGAAAAACATATGGAGGAAATCACTCTTGAAAGATTTAGTTCGCAGTGCAATTTAGCGTTTTAGTGAAATGTACTGGTGGAATTTATATTTACTTGCTGAGAGGTTTTGGAAGATTTAATTTGGCAGGCGTAGAGTATTTGACCCATGGGCCCCGACCTTATAGATGTTTAAAAAAAAAAAAAAAAACATACAGCTGAATGACTGAAGATCTGAAATGTTTCCAACTATAAAAGGCTCCTAAATTGTAACGCAGGAAGTCTCCGGGTCTAAAACACCTTGTAGAGTAAGAAAGAAGAAACTCTGTGGCGATACAGCCTTCCTCAATGGTTGTTACAACTGGTTTAGAGATAACATATTGTACAGTCGTGCCATATGGATGACTTACCAGGTAATTCTTCTATATCTACAGCTCATGGCACATCATTAATGTCTGTGGTGGCTCTCCTCCTCCGGTCTCTATTGCTTTGCTTTGTGTGTGGCATGACCCTTTCCAAAAACACTGGTGCAGCTGCAAAACTCTTCAGCCATATTTTTCACCTTAGATTGCAAGCACATACTTACTATGGCAGATTTCCAAGGAGCATAGAATTAATATTAAAAACCACCTGATGAAGATATATTCCCAGAGAAGCCACAAATAATAGGGTCGAAATGATTGAAATGTTCTGCAGGGCTACTTAATATAGCAATTAGTGGTCATTATCCATGATTATTGAGGTTATGATTTTCATTTGTAAACGTATAGACCTCAATTTGGTAAATTAACCCTATATGATCTTAGTAATAAAGAGGCATTGTGCTCATGAGATAACATTTCTTATCCAAAACATGAGATTTCTTGGGGGTCCAAACACTTTCATCGATAGTCAAAAAAAGGTCCCGAGTCCCATGTTTGAATGGAGCGCTGGTTGTTCATGTGCACTAAGGGTACTGTCACACAGTGCAATTACGATCGCTACGACGGTACGATTCGTGACGTTCTAGCAATATCGTTACGATCTCGCAGTGTCTGACACGCAGCAGCGATCAGGGACCCTGCTGAGAATCGTACGTCGTAGCAGATCGTTTGAAACTTTCTTTCGTCGCTGGATCTCCCGCTGTCATCGCTGGATCGTTGTGTGTGACAGCAATCCAGCGATGCGTTCGCTGGTAACCAGGGTAAACATCGGGTTACTAAGCGCAGGGCCGCGCTTAGTAACCCGATGTTTACCGTGGTTACCAGCGTAAAAGTAAAAAAAAACAAACCGTACATACTCACCATCTGATGTCTGTCAGGTCCCTTGCAGTCCGCTTCCTGCTCTGACTGTGAGCGCCGGCCGGAAAGTGAGAGCAGATCACAGCGGTGACGTCACCGCTGCGCTCTGCTCTCACTGTACGGCTGCACTCAGTCAGAGCGGGAAGCAGACTGCAAGGGACCTGACGGACATCAGATGGTGAGTATGTACTGTTTGTTTTTTTTTACTTTTACGCTGGTAACCACGGTAAACATCGGGTTACTAAGCGCGGCCCTGCGCTTAGTAACCCGATGTTTACCCTGGTTACCAGCGAACCTCGGCATCGCTCCAGCGCCGTGATTGCAAAGTGTGACCGCAGTCTACGACGCTGCGACGTCACGGATCGTGCCGTCGTAGCGACGAAAATTGCACGGTGTGACAGTACCCTAAGGCTTTATCCAAAGTCCAAGAGATTGATTGAATAGTATAGGATAGCACTTGGTTATCTAAGTGTATGGGATGGAACAAGATAGCCCAGGTTTGTTCTAGACTCTATCAGGTTGATTACACAGGTAGGTCACATGCATTACAACCAAGCCATTAAGAGAAGGAAAACGATCCCCAAAATTCTGGATATCAGTGGTGGTCCTCAATAATTATCATTTATCATCTACTTTGTGGCTAGGCAATAACTGGAATACTAATACTAATTTAGCCTTCCCAAGCTTCTAAATTGAACTTAGGTTTTTATCTGCTGTGGCTATTGATAGTTTTAAAGTGTCTCCCTATGGACTTTTATAACGAGAGCAAGTCTCAAGACTCCCACACACATTAGATAGCTGTTGGCTGAATGATTATTAAGTTTCCAATCAGTGCTCCGGTGTTCTCTATGGTAGAGCCGATGCCAGCCTATGCTGTAGCCACTTAAATCCAGGGAGCATAAAAGGATCCACCATTGAAATTTACGAGGCCGGATCATTATCTCTCCCTAAGTATCTTCTGTCAGGGGAATGTTGGTAAACCTACAGTACATACACGGACTGTAGGCAGATATTGACTAGTTTGGATGAGTTTAGTATGATGTATATAGAGGCCTTAAGGGTACCGTCTCACAGTGGCACTTTTGTCGCTACGACGGTACGATCCGTGACATTCCAGCGATATCCATACGATATCGCTGTGTCTGACACGCAGCAGCGATCAGGGACCCCGCTGAGAATCGTACGTCGTAGCAGATCGTTTGAAACTTTCTTTCGTCGCTGGAACTCCCGCTGTCATCGCTGAATCGGTGTGTGTGACACCGGTCCAGCGATGCGTTCACTTGTAACCAGGGTAAACATCGGGTTACTAAGCACCCCTGCGCTTAGTAACCCGATGTTTACCCTGGTTACCATCGTAAATGTAAAAAAAAACAAACAGTACATACTCACATTCCGGTGTCACGTCCCTCGCCGGTGGCTTCCCGCACTGACTGTGAGTGTCGGCCGTAAAGCAGGGCACAGCGGTGACGTCACCGCTGCGCTCTGCTTTTACTTTACGGCCGGCACTCACAGTCAGTGCGGGAAGCCGCCGGCGAGGGACGTGACACCGGAATGTGAGTATGTACTGTTTGGTTTTTTTTACATTTATGATGGTAACCAGGGTAAACATCGGGTTACTAAGCGCGGCCCTGCGCTTAGTAACCCGATGTTTACCCTGGTTACCCGGGGACTTTGGCATCGTTGGTCGCTGGAGAGCTGTCTGTGTGACAGCTCTCCAGCGACCACACAACGACTTACCAACGATCACGGCCAGGTCGTATCGCTGGTCGTGATCGTTGGTAAATCGTTAAGTGTAACGGTACCCTTAGCTGTGGACAAGTAAAGTGTATAAAAGCTGCTTTCTTGACCCTCATTCTTTTTTTGTTGACCTACACCTCCACCTTTATTATAATACCTCTGATACTTGATGAAGGCTAACAGTCTACAAGAGCTAATCACCAACTTCCTACCTGCACACAGAGGAGTGATTAGAGCAGACATGAATATGTAAATGACTTGTAGCCAAAGTACACCACAATAAACATGTTCTAGCCACTGCTCTATTGTAATGTGCAGCCTTAATGTTTGCGTTTTCTAATTATGGTAATATCACAGGCCGGGTGACATGTCTGGCAGAGTTGACTCTTCCTTTCCTGTGCATAATTACCTGCTTCCACAGCCTGAAGAAATGTATTTACCTGAAGACTTCTCATTGAATTTCAATACTGTGCAATGCAAAATTCTGAACCTTCCTCTATGAGCCAACATGTAGATACATTAAGAACAAATTTATCTCCAGTCTGCCATACTTCATTGGTAGCGAATAGTCAATGCTCATATAAGGCCCTTGTTCCTTTATGATAAGAACTTTCCGCTATCATGTGTAAACACCCTCAGACCTCTGGACATCCCTAATGACCACAACTCAAGAAGACTTCAAAGTTACAATCCCATATTTGTCAGGAACCTGTGCTCTTTTGCAGTCTATCAAGGGTAGAATAATACTTTGAAGTTTACTCCAAGGGCACCCTATAGTGATGGAACTCTTGAAGCATCTAGTGTCACTTTGGTACTGGCGGGTTAAGGAGACAAACCGAAAATATTGACTTTCCTCAAACAAAAAAATGGAGACAGCATTTACACACAGAATGTAAATTAGAAATGTGTTTTAACAAGATTTCTATATAGTAATGAAAATCATTTTTAATTTTTCATACATTGAATCGCTCCTAACTCAGCACAGCAACCTCTATGGGTGTCCTACTTGAAGCCAGACTATGGGCTTGTTCAGATGAGCATATTAAATGTCTGTGTGCCGTCCAAATGCAAAATCAGGTAGCAAACGGACAGCACAGAGGGACGGAGGGGGGAATCTCACCACATTTTTTAAAATCGCTCATGTAAAATCTGAATGCGAGATGGACAGACAAAACAGACACACGGATTGCATATGGATGGCAATGCAGACAAAAAAATTATTTGGATGAAATACGGAAAATTTTGTATACCCTTGTATGAATCCGGCATATGGCTCTATACTCAGGGAATCTCTTAACTATTTATTATTATTATTATTATTATTCATTTTTATAGCGCCATTTATTCCATGGCGCTTTACATGTGAAATACGGGGCAAATATAGACAAATACATTAAACATGAGCAAAAACAAGGCACACGGGTACATAAGGAGGGAGAATTAAGTGGACGACGGCCGTTTCACGCGGATGCGCTTCTACAGGTCCTGGACCCGTAGAAGCGCATCAGCGTGAAACGGCCGTCGTCCACTTTCTTCTCCCCGCACCCCTCTCTGTCTCCTGCTGCCTCTCCGCAAATGTCTAATGCCGCATAAAGCGAATAAAAGACACTGATTTCTGCAACATTCGGGTGAGTGCCGCATCTGTTTAAACTTTGCATTATGTGGATTTCTATTTTCTTGTTATATGAAGAGCACCTCCCGTACATGCAAGAATAGAGCTTTGTGTTAGAAGTCTTTGGAAAAATCTGTCCTCTATAGTCACAGCCTGTGAAGATTATCCACATTACCTGGTGCCGCTCAATTCTGGATCTGTTGTTTGGTGTGCAATATCTGGCTCAGGCTGGGGGAGCCACGGCCAGTCCGTGCACTGCTGACCAATCTCGGACAGATTTGTATAGACATCTGAATGAGCCTTTAAGGTTGACATGCACAAGCAAATACACGTATTAGCGAATGTCAACACGATTGTTGTAAATTATGATATTATGATCCTAAAAAGCATTTACAAGCTATTAGTAATTCTATATAGTAACATGGTATACCGCAGCACGTAAGGTTCATTCATTGGTTGGCTGCTATTTAGTGGGGTGTTTTTCAGGGACTTTAATGGGGCTTATTGATTAGAAAAAGATGGCAGCTTTATTTCAGAAATAGCGCTACCAGAGACCGCAACTTCACTTACTAACTCCGATGGTAGCTGGAGACAAACACTGAAAGGAGCAGAGCAGCCACTACCGAGACCTGGACATCGGGTATGTAAGGGCCTTACTCTATTGGTGCTTTGCAGGCTGTTACCTTCTAGTGCCCAGGCTCGGACTGGCCCATAGGGGAACAGGGGAATCGCCCGGAGGGCCCCTGTGCAGATCTGGGCCCCCAACGCCACTGTATGGGAAGTACTTGTCATAATTCACTTCATTCACTCTGTACAGAAAAAGCAGCATCTCATTCATTAACCAAACTACCCAGTTTATTATTATATGTAGCTATAGGGAAATTTGTGAACCAGTCATGTAATACTTGTATGCAGGTGAAAAATGGGCCCCCCAAAGTGAATATAACTGGTGGGCCCTTGGCACCCCAGTTTGACACTGCTTGTGCTAATACATCTTTCCTCCCTGATTTACCCCAAGAAGCATTTCTTCAGAAAGAGAATCCGTGGCACTACATGGCTGTACGATCTAATCACGTCTAGAACTCCATATTATGGTACTGCACACTCCACTTTACTATGTGTTTAGGCCCTAAACACAGTAAACACATTTGGCCAGTGTCCAAATCAAATGGAAGATTTGGGACCAGTTATCTTCTGCTAAAATTCATTTTATTAGAGTTTTAGCTTTCAATAAGAGGTCAAATAGAAAGTATAGTAACAGTGCCAGGAAGACTTGTGCCGTTTCCCCACAATCGGATGTGGGTATATATTTTGTTTGCCGTCTGCTTGCTACAAACAGATGTGCATGTCCATAATACCTCCTTCCTCACTAAGCATGAATGCCTATACTTTTCTGTAATAACTCAAACTAATTTTTTGGGAAAACTTATATTTTAGTTGACAATGCAGGTTGTCCTCATTGTGTCCTTTTGTATTAATACTAATTATTAGCCTTCCTGTCATTTGTGCGTTTTGTGTTCATCTCCATCTTCTATATTGACAGCTGTGGGTTCCATTGAACCAAAAAAGAAAAAAAGAAAAAAGTAAAATAAAAATAAAATATAAATTGCATGCAGAAAAGACAAAGCCTTGCATTTATTATCCAGGATATTCAGCGCAGCATTCAATAGGAGCACCAAGCAACAATAGGGTGGAAATTATTTCTAGGAACTTGGCCAAAGATTGTACTTTTTGACATGTTTTTTATTTTATCACAATGATAATAAACCAAGATAGATTCCTATTCTGCATATTGCCTGTTTAAACACCACGCTACTGTATAATTCTGCAGATAGGGTTAACTGTTTGAGTGCCAAAAGAGAAGAGTGTGTGGATCTGGCCACAAATGTGCATGATACAACTAGTGATGAGCCCTTATTTTAGCATTGCAGGGTTGGGAATATTGTTTTTTAACATGTCCAATTCGTTGCAGCTTCTTCTCTCCCCGAGAACAGAAACCTCTGGCGACAGCTTATTTCCCTCTCCCAAATAAACACACATGTACAATCACCAAGCTGACTGGACATGTAGACGGGTGGTTAGGAGGAAGACATCAATGAGGTGATGCTTTTCTTCCTGAAGTCAAGAAAAAAAAAACTACAACAGCATTTCATCAGAATGCTGGATAAATAGCGTAATACATACAGGAAACCCCAAGACTGCTGAACTTACATCACATAAGATACAAGGAGACTGCAGTCTCAGTGTCTCCTATGTGATGCATGTATAGCAGTCTCAGAGTTTCCTTAGTGAAGCATATATAGCAGTCTCCATGAATCTTATGTAATGTATATATAGCAGCCAGTCTTGGGGTTTCCTATGTGATGAATATACAGCAGTCTTTGCGTCTGCTATGTGATTTATATATAGCAGGCTTGGGGTTTCCTATGTGATGTATATATATAGCAGGCTTGGGGTTTCCTATGTGATGTATATATAGCAGTCTCCTATGTGATTATATATATATATATATATATATATATATATATATATATAGCAGGCTTGGGGCTTCCGATGTGATGCATATATAGCAGTCTCCTATGATGTATATAGCAGGCTTGGGGCTTCCTATGTGATGCATATATAGCAGGCTTGGGGCTTCCTATGTGATGCATATATAGCAGTCTCCTATGTGATGTATATAGCAGGCTTGGGGCTTCCTATGTGATGCATATATAGCAGTCTCCTATGTGATGTATATAGCAGGCTTGGGGCTTCCTATGTGATGTATATATAGCAGGCTTGGGGCCTCCTATGTGATGTATATATAGCAGTCTCCTATATGATGTTTATAGCAGGCTTGGGGCTTCCTATGTGATGTATATATAGCAGGCTTGGGGCTTCCTATGTGATATATATAGCAGGCTTGGGGCTTCCTATGTGATGCATATATAGCAGGCTTGGGGCTTCCTATGTGATATATATAGCAGGCTTGGGGCTTCCTATGTGATGCATATATAGCAGGCTTGGGGCTTCCTATGTGATGCATATATAGCAGGCTTGGGGCTTCCTATGTGATGCATATAAAGTAGTCTCCTATGTGATGTACACTCACCGGCCACTTTTTTAGGTACACCATGCTAGTAACGGGTTGGACCCCCTTTTGCCTTCAGAACTGCCTCAATTCTTCGTGGCATAGATTCAACAAGGTGCTGGAAGCATTCCTCAGAGATTTTGGTCCATATTGACATGATGGCATCACACAGTTGCCGCAGATTTGTCGGCTGCACATCCCAAAGATGCTCCATACAAGGCAGGATGGATCCATGCTTTCATGTTGTTTACGCCAAATTCTGACCCTACCATCCGAATGTCGCAGCAGAAATCGAGACTCATCAGACCAAGCAACGTTTTTCCAATCTTCTACTGTCCAATTTCGATGAGCTTGTACAAATTGTAGCCTCAGTTTCCTGTTCTTAGCTGAAAGGAGTGGTACCCGGTGTGGTCTTCTGCTGCTGTAGCCCATCTGCCTCAAAGTTCGACGCACTGTGCGTTCAGAGATGCTCTTAGGCCTACCTTGGTTGTAACGGGTGGCGATTTGAGTCACTGTTGCCTTTCTATCAGCTCGAACCAGTCTGCCCATTCTCCTCTGACCTCTGGCATCAACAAGGCATTTCCGCCCACAGAACTGCCGCTCACTGGATTTTTTTTCTTTTTCGGACCATTCTCTGTAAACCCTAGAGATGGTTGTGCGTGAAAATCCCAGTAGATCAGCAGTTTCTGAAATACTCAGACCAGCCCTTCTGGCACCAACAACCATGCCACGTTCAAAGGCACTCAAATCACCTTTCTTCCCCATACTGATGCTCGGTTTGAACTGCAGGAGATTGTCTTGACCATGTCTACATGCCTAAATGCACTGAGTTGCCGCCATGTGATTGGCTGATTAGAAATTAAGTGTTAACAAGAAGTTGGACAGGTGTACCTAATAAAGTGGCCAGTGAGTGTATATATAGCAGACTTGGGGTTTCTCATGCTATGCATAAGTAGCAGTTTCCATGTCACCTATGTGATGCAGACAGCAGACCTCTTACTGCTTGAGTACTATAGATGCAACGTGAGCAGTGATCAATTTCCTATTGTGAGGGGAAATATGCAGTATAATATACAGCTGTGTTCAGAACAACTTACTGTTGTGTGTTCTTTGCAAAATGTATCACAAAAAGTCACCAGTTCTCCAGACTCATGCAAATCTGGAAACGCAATTACGAGTAGTAACATCATTGCACCAAAGAGAAGCAGCTCCTGCCATCACATTAGGCGCGAGTTAATTGTCTGACCAAATATAGCATCGTCTTCAATCTGATAATATTGTGCAGTACACGACCGATGGTATAAATTTCCAAATGGCCCTTGGCAGAAAATAAAAATTCCCCCACCCCTCGTCTACCCACATACATAATTACAGCACTTGCAAAGTGCATTAAAAGGGGATGACCACTAACTGGACAATCCCTTGTTAAATGAAGCACTACCCATGGTAAGATAAAAAAACATTCATCTCGTGCACCAGCGCCATTCCAGAGTTCATGTGACGCTGCTATGCCACGTGAGCCCCCCAATCATTTATTGGCAGTTATCGGGCAGCTGTCCAAGTGAAGCGCAGCATGCCAAAAGCCACGCGAACCTTGGCAGACCCGACATCATGTAGTTGGTTAAATGTCATTTTCTATTTCACAAGGGGGACTACTGTATTTAAAAATGCATTATTCAAGAAGTGGACAACCCGTTGCTAAATGCTAAAGGGGCAGTTTCGTGGTTAAAACTGATTGAACAGTTATATTTAAAATCTATGTATTAGTCCTGTGAATGGAATACATTACACTCGGCATTTCTTCAGCCTGCAATGCATAACATTAACAGCCTTCTTTAATAAAAAATAGAGATGGTACAGATTGCCTAATCGGCTTCAGCAGCCTTAGAGTTAACAGCCCATATAAGAGCAGACAGGGAATGACAGCTCAGTGCTGGGTCCTGCAGAGAAAGGGTTACATGCGCCCTCTAGTGGCCGGCCTGGCCCGTGCAGGCAGCCTGCAGAGGAGTTACCTCACTGGGGCAGGGCTGGAGGAAGCCTCTCCTCCTCCATGACATCAGCCCACACTCGGCCACTGCGAGCTGCTGCTGGAAGTTCAGACTTTGAGGTGGGCACAGAGGACCTAACACTTCTCAGCGCACAGGGAATGCTGCTGCCTGGTACAAGCTCACACAACTAGCTGCTGCCTGCCCTCTTCTATGGTGATCCTACAGCCTGGGGAGCTTATCTGTCTTATAGGACTACAACTGGAATATTCCCTCTGCACAGCACTCTCCTTACTGGATTCTCTGCTGCACTGATCTTCCAGGTAAGGCACAAATCACTGACTTCTCCTCCAGCAATTAGCAGCAGTTCTTCTCCTTCCATTGCGCTTCACACAACCATGGCTGCTTCTCCAGCTTCACTACTTGGTTTATAGAAACAAATGACATCTCAGAAGTACAAGATGCAAGGGAAGAAAGAGTGTCAGCTCCTGAGCAGCCCAAGTTTCCTCCCATAGACTCCTAGCACAGGGCACAGTTACCAGGGGGCTGCAGGTGCCCCCCACAATACTTGGGGAGCAGACTATTAATAATCCTAGCTGTGGAGAGCGCAGAGCTCAGTCATACATGGAGGGTAGTGGTGGAGGTGCCAGCAGCAGACTTTGCACAAACATAAATGAACAGCTACACCTACATTTCAAAGCCTGAATTGCTGTATGGAATAAAAAAAGAAAAACCTAAGCCCATTCCTGAGGGAATCAATCCCTTTTTATTTCTAAAACTCCCCCTCTCCTATGCTAGACATTAAACCAAAAAAGAAATCCCTGCCTGGACAAGTGAAGTATGTGACCAGCATAGCAATGGCAGGACAGATAATGGCAAGCTTAGAGCTCGCAGCATTGTCTCTGTGCTGGGGAACCCCACTGACAATGGGGAATTATGGTTTTTAAATATGTAAAAAGCTGCAAGGGGACTAGATCAGGGGAGATTAGCAAGTTAATGGCAAGTTGTGGCTACTTGTGCCTCCCCATTCACTTCCCTGGGCTCATCCTTCACATGCCCTAGGTAGCCTGGGCCGCTTATCGGCTATATAACTGGGATTTATAGACAGTTGATGTGTAGTAAGGGGGTCAGGCTACTGGGAAGGGGGCACAATGGTGAGCGCTGGACCTTTGTTTCTGTCCGCTCAGCCCTGGGCTCGCTCTGGTTCCTGGCTTCTGCCCATGGGCTGCAGCTGCTTACAGACCACAATGTTACTGAATGGTGAAGAAATGGGATAAAATGGGTCTCCCCAAGAGCAGCAGCACCTCCCCATCATACCACTGCCCCATTCATCCAGACTAATCCCTGCAAATATATTCATTCAGCATTAGCCTGTAATCGTGTTATTCCCATATAATGTGCAGAAGGCTCAGGCTGCCAGTGTCCACTGCCTCTTATACCACCCTGCTAATATATACCCAATACATATAACTACCGAGCATAAACAGCCTATTCATACAGCACTACTGTACATGTCTGCACACAACGCTCACCTTAGCCCTAGCTACATACTGACACATTTTCAGGCCATTTTTGCTCCCATTTTGTACTTTGCACCCACCCAAAACCGATCCAGTACTTCACTAGTTAACAGCAAACGAAACCTATTCTATGAAAGCATCACATTACTGATCGTACCCTCTGTATGCCCCTCATTGACCAGCTCTCTATAGCAATAGATCTGTGCCCCCCCATTCGCCATATAAAAGCCACAGACATAAAATTTGGCCAAATTCTGGCTGCTGTCACACTTTGTTACTAGACTATTAATTATCTATTCCCCCGGTCCATTCTCTCTGTACAGCACTGTCCAATCAGATAAACTCCAATTATGCTCGCCATCTAGCGCCTGCGGGTGTGCAGCCCTAACTAACATTACTCTCCCGCAGGATGAAAAAACACAATTATCTGTTTAGGCTCAAGGCAGGAAAAAAAAAATCTCAGTGCATGAAAAGACCGTCTTCTAAGAAGCCATTCTGTACTGCTTGGGCTGACAGTCATTTTTTCTTTTCTTTTTTTTTTTACTCTCATATAAAATGTTTAGTGGTAATCATTTTTGCAATCTCCCGGCTTATACTGCTGTAGATGCTTTTGATCATAAGACATGCATATATACAAACATAAATACCTACATACAAAACAAGCAGGAATGCCTTTGTGCATACCTATATGAATAGATAACACATACATACACAAAACATGCATAAATGGCTGCATATATACCTAGATCAATATAACACATATATATATACAAAACATGCATAAATGGCTGCATATATACCTATATGGATAGAGAACACATACATATATACAAAACATGCATAAATGGCTGCATATACACCTAGATCAATAGAGAACACAAAACAAGCATGTAGGTCTTGATAAACATCTATATGAATAAACACATAACGTACATATATACAAACACCAAATATATCTATAAATGAGCAGACTTAAGATTATAAACATAAAAATGGGGCTAAACTTTAGAGGTGACTGTGTATGATGGGATTTGTAGTCCCACAACAGCCACATGCTGACCATTTCTATTATAGTCTATAGGTCTGGCTATATAAATTGGGTGAGATCTCCTTTGGGACTGATACTTTTTCGTACCCCATGACCTAGGGCTGCCGAAAGTGAGCCATGACCAGTTGAGGTATAAAGAAAGCACTCTCTTTTCAGCACAGTGCCTTTTGCACCATTTCTTGTGTTTGCTGCATTGTGAGGAGTAATGACTAAATAAATGCCATGGTTAATTAAATCAGCATGGCCATTAGGGCTTCCATGAGCCCTTCAAAAGGAGAACTTTTCCTTGGCCTCGAACACACCGCTGTTCCACTCAACAGGAGACTTTGTTGCAATTAAAGTCAGGAAAGCCGGACAGAAGCAGAGAGTGTCTGACTTGTGGGTCTCAGCAGAAAAAGGCGTCTAACAGCGTTTACCACCCCCCCAGTGGGCATCAGCTCAGTTGGAAAGACGTTGGCGCAAGTTTTTCGGCTGAAAAATGTTTTCTTTTCCTTTTTTCCCCCTCCTTTAACTTCTTGAACAAAGAAGAAGTCAGTGCTGCTTCTCAGCTACACATGTAGGATCTGGAAAAATATGATCCTTTCCAGCATGCACAAGACAAGTTTGTAGCCATACATGTAGAATTTCCGATAAAACACAAAACAGGACCTTGACATAAAACATTCTTTTCTCCCTTGTGTGAAAAGCTTTCCATTACAAGCCCTGCATAGATCAAAATGCTGATACAAGCCAAGTGACCTGCTTGGGCTGTTACATCACCGTCTGCCACGAAGGTTACATTGTAACGACTGCAATTCTTAAGACACTCAATACCTGTATAAATATTACATTGTACAATTATGATTTCATAGATGCCAATATACAATGTTTCCTAACTGCAATCATTTTGCAATTTATAGCTAATTGCTTCTAAAATGGCAAAAAAGTCTTGGGTGTCGAGGAACGTCGCCAATTTACATTCACATTGTGAACATGTCGCCACTTGTCACACCCTGGGGTGAAGAGTCAGGCATTTTTTAAAACTGTTTAACAGGTAGCACTCCAAAAACTTCCTGCACTTGTAGAAACAATGAAAGCAATTGTTCCGCCTGATGCTTACATATAGTTGTACTAAGTCACCTTGGCCAAGTCTTGGCGGCAATACCGAGCCATGTCCATGTAGCTGTCTTTGGAAATCGGCCATTGGCGAGGGTTTTTGTGATGAATTTCTGCTGGGACCAGAATAGTGAGGAAATTGGACATGACACATGGTTTTTATCTGAAGTTTATTGAATTTTGTAAACATTGCAGAAAACTCTTGTGCGTGGTATTAGATTGCAGGCAGCGGAATCAAAAGAATCTATTGGGAGTGATATTCCTACTCTTCATGATTATACTTGCTGATTCGGAGACCCAGAGGGCCTTCTCGTCTTATGTGTCTGCTATCTGCATGATTTCTAGAGAGAATCTTATGAGTAATGTATGGTAAGCTAAACTATTATACTATATATTGACTATACTAAAATCTCATTGACCTAAACCAAAATACTGTTAAAAAAAATGAAGTTATGGTTCACAAATGGTACAGAACCTTCCATTTTTAATACGTTAAAGCCACCAAAGACTATTTTCTAGTTCTGGTTCTACATGAAAGCTTTAGTTTTAGATCTAAATCTGACTGTATGGATGTAAATCTACAGTAATTGCAGTGTAATTCATTATTCCCAAAACTAATTCAGTCCAAAATAAATTTATTAATGGAACTGATCTCAGGGCACAGCTGCACCACATTTCTTCTCCATGAGGCCTAAGCCCTAAAATAACTGGAATATCTCCAAAAATCCATCAAATATTTTAGTCCCCTCTCTCGATTTAGAAAAAAATTTAATGACATAGCATGATGGAAGTGGCCAATTGTACATCAGGTTACCTTCTAAAAGTCCCACTCGTCTTTTCTCATGGTTGCTGGTAAACAAAAGAGACAAGAACCTGTATGAAATCTGATGATCGTGGAAAATGTGACTGCTACTAGCCAAGCTGTCATCAATTCCAAAAATGTGAAACACAAGAGAGCGTGCAAGAAGCAAACACGACTGCAAATAGTTAAGCTTGTATACGGAAGAAGCATTTGCAAAAGATCGACCACCCTAAAGTCAGATAAATTAAAAATCATATTTGTGTGTTATTGTGTAGCCAGCCACACGACACCACTAGAAGGAATGTACCAGCCTTCAAGCCGGTAGCAAAACCATTGAAAAGAATAGGAACAAGCATCCCACTATCTTCCGCCGTGACCAGGCCCGGGTCATATTTGATGTATAAAGACTCAAGGTCAATCAATGCACATACAAAAGAATTAAAGACGGGTTAGTCAGCCCATGGCAAGAGGATTGTCCAGGGCTATGGCTGGAACATCATGGCTTGCTATTGATATGCAAAACATATCATATCAAACAGAGGGGCAAACAGATGTGATGGGGGCCATCTCTTTATAAGCCCCTGAAGAATTTATTCCAATCTACTTTTTTTTTTTTCCAGCAGTCATGATTCCCTTTAAGCTTTGCTTTTGTTTCATGGCTTTTTTTATGCTCCTGTGTTGTTTGCTATACTTTTTTTTTTTTGCAGCCAAGAGGCCTACAGTCACCATAGATCCTAATGAGCTTTCAGTTAAGTCCAGCACAGACCCTACTACAATAGCAGCATTAGACCATTGGTTTGCATGACAATGAGGGTTAAAAAGACACAGTTTAACACTAAACATAAAAAAAAAATACTATTACTCTTATGGTAACCATTGCAGTCATTTCCTCTTCTCATGCATGCTAATGAAGGAAAAGCCACTCACTTAAAGCTGCTTTTTTAGGCTTTTTTTTTGCATTCGTCTGTTTACAAGTGCTGTCAGTGACAAGAAGGAGAAGTAAAAACATGAATCGATCCCTCCGATGAAATAAATATGGAGAAAGTTTAAAATGGCCTCTTAATTAAGAGCAGGCAGTCGTAAAAATACTTTTATCGTATGTTTGGCTGCTGCTCAGATTCACTCCAGCAGTTGTTAAAACAAATTCAACACATGGTAATAATCAGACACGGAGACAAACATCAGTGGAGACTGTGGAAAGTAAAGTGTTAAATCCTGATTTTTTTTTTTGATTTTTTTTTTTGGGAGACAATGCATGTACTGGTAGGTGTCAGAATAGTCTAGGAGTAGAGTCTCATCCTCACAAGTTACCACAGGAAGCCACCAGTCCTCGAGCCTTCTGAAAAATACTAAAACTCTTCCATAGATGCATAGTAAAATGGTGTCTCTAGAGCTGCCTAGTTCCCCCCCTCCTCCCGGTACCGTGTTTTAGGCAGGATACACAGTCCCAGTTAGCTTAACCCTATATTAAAGATTTATCATGTGGAGATAGAATTTATTTTATATAAAAGAGGTCTCTGGCATGTATTATTCAGCATACTGGCAGTGCGGAGCATTTTAATTCTGGAACAGATGCTCTGCTTGCTGGATGCCATGTAATTACTGAGTGGAGAAGCAAATTGCTACTACGGCATTCCTTAATTTCAGGGTCAAGTATTTCCAGCTTACTCCAAATTCGTTTACTTGTCACTCTAAGCACCTTGGCAGGTTGACCCTTACATCTTAAAGGATAAAAAAAAAGGTAGAAAAAAAATGTGCACAAATCAAAAAGAGGAATAAAACTCGTGTAATGGAATATTCTAACATTTATTTGGCTGAGCTTGGTGGCTAAGAGATGATAAGGTAGTCCTAACTTTACCATGCGCTGGTGCCATATGCACACAGGAGGATGGCAGTATGTGAGGTAACTACTGCCTAGTGATGTCAAGCGGTCCATAATAGGCCAAATGATGCTTCAATCGATTGTTGGCCAATAGCCAACAAAGACGACTCCCACATATCGGAGAGCAGATAGCACCCAGCTGACATGTCGGCCATTGGCTTCTCTAGTAGAACAATGCAATTTGCACTCCTGAAATTGGACATATATCCAATCAACATCGTTGACCATCAGTTGGCTGGCTCCTCTAAACACATTACACGTTTGTATTGGTTGATTCGGCTGGCCTTAGTCTAGTGCGTATGGGGGCCTTAGTCTAGTGCGTATGGGGGCCTTAGTCTAGTGCGTATGGGGGGCCTTAGTCTAGTGCGTATGGGGACCTTAGTCTAGTGCGTATGGGGACCTTAGTCTAGTGCGTATGGGGGCCTTAGTCTAGTGCGTATGGGGGGCCTTAGTCTAGTGTGTATGGGGGGCCTTAGTCTAGTGCGTATGGGGGGCCTTAGTCTAGTGCGTATGGGGGGCCTTAGCCTAGTGCGTACGGGGGGCCTTAGTCTAGTGCGTATGGGGGGCCTTAGTCTAGTGCGTATGGGGGGCCTTAGTCTAGTGCGTATGGGGGGCCTTAGTCTAGTGCGTATGGGGGGCCTTAGTCTAGTGCGTATGGGGGGCCTTAGTCTAGTGCGTATGGGGGGCCTTAGTCTAGTGCGTATGGGGGGCCTTAGTCTAGTGCGTATGGGGGCCTTAGTCTAGTGCGTATGGGGGCCTTAGTCTAGTGCATATGGGAGCCTTAGTCTAGTGCGTATGGGGGCCTGAAAAGTATGAGTTCAGTGATTTGTACGTAGCAAGGACATACACTATATATTAGGGAGCTGCTTGAGAAGATATTTCATCATCTTGAGACACAGTAACTGGACAGCTCGTGTGCCCAGGCTGGAATGGCTTCGGGTCTTGGTTATCTATTACATGTCTAAAACTTGTGGACAGCAGGGGATTGTACTTCGGGTTGTAATAGAAAAAGACAGGTGTCACCGCTTGCTAAAGTAATTTCTCTGCAGTTGGTTGATTGAAGCTGACTTCAATTACAGTTGCTCTTGGATGGATGCACTGGAATGGCCAATGTGAAATAATAGAAATCATGGCAGAAACTGGCACCATGGCAGTGACCTTTGGAAACTTTGAAGTTTAGCCATAGCGGAGAAAGTCAATAGTTGTGATTATAATGAAACTAATGACCGCCAATCGGTCTACCCTGGCCTGTAATTATTGAGTTTTATGTGACATTTCACTCTCCCCAATTAATAGTTATAATTTCTCTCTTTCCAGAAATCGTCAAGAAGCAGGAACTTCGAAGAGCCAGCACATTTTTTTCCTATTGAAAATGTTGTGATAAATTACTCCTATGACAGACAACTCTTCCTGATCTTCATCTTCCAACAGTTTTTTTTTCCTGCAATTGCGTTTTTTAGTTTGGCTTGGAAACCGTGGTGTTTTCACAACGGGTGTGAACCTTTTGGGATGTGACTACTGTACAGAGAGCATTCATGGTAGAATTTGCACAGGAAAGACAAGAAGGAAAGCATGTACCCACTCTGAATGCACTATTTATTCCCGGCTTTGCTTTATGAATAATGCCCCTGGTGTGGAGTTAATTTTACTGGCGTTCCTGAGGAGCATTTATAAATGGAAAGTCCATTTCTGGCATGAAAATAAGCCAACCAAGGGGGATTATAAAGAAACAGTTAATCTGGCATTGGAGGAAATATCACATGGTTGCAGGAAACCGAAACTAGTTTAACATAAGATTTGGTGTCGGCAGGAAACGTTTGCTGGGATGTGGACAAGGGATGGTCAGATTCGGACCCTTCTTCCACAAGTTAGGATTGTTTGAATATACACGGAGCAGAGGAACTGCTAAATGAGATAACCCAGACCTTGCTATTCTGGGAACACGAGGCTTTCAAACAGCTCTGCCCACGGGAGAATTCAAAGGAACATCAGCTCACACTTCAGGTATGTCTTTGTCTAGTGTCTATTAAGTGCTGATAATGGTGGGGATGAAAAGAAGTAGGGGAATCTCCGACAGAAATGTACTATAGCTCATGACTCGATGTCCTTCAGACCTCTATTTGTTAGATAGATCTTTTTCATATACTGCAGCCTCCAACAACAATATATCATCCATTTATTTAGGATCTACATAATCTTTTTGGGTTTTCTCATTTTTAGAGCCCATCTCATAATAATGAACAACATTTTTTGGCTGCTTTATGCCTTAACCTAGCACATAGAAGCACTATTCATCAGCACATTGAGGTTATAACCCAGACAAACATGACCAATTTTAAAAAAAAAAATAAAAAATGAGAGACCATATTTTTTTTACCATAAAAATGCAATAAGAAATTCCTAATATGTATACCAGGGGGATGAAGTGAAATATAGTATATGCCCAAAAGTATTTTTTTAAAAAATCACAATATGACCTAGTCAACACCAAAACCTATTTGCTGAATTTTAGTCTAGAAATAATTAAAATTAAGGTTACAATTTAAAAAAAAATATGACCAGAGGCTCTCTCTACTATAGTTGTAAAGCAAGCATTTACTAGATTTATAGTTTTCTCTGAACACTCTGAATAAAACATCATCACATAGGAGTCCATGATCATGATTTGTCTGGCTTGCTTTGCACAGCAGAACTGTACATACAGTATAGCTCACCAGTGCCCCTACTGGATATGTTGTATATAGCAGCAGCTCAGTCTCTACTAATCTACTGACGCAAGAAAGTCATGCAAACAATCTTCAAGTTAATGTAACTTATTTCCTAATATTTTAGATGAAGGAACATCATAACTATCTTGAGCGTAATAAGTCATCAATTCAAGCTTAACTAAATCAGCTACCAGTATAAACAACGAAACCCTAGTGTGACTCCATATTAATAATTTTGACATACATGATAATTACTCCCATTTTATCCAGGGTAAAAACATGCATAGTACTTACGGTAATTAGGCATTTTGATAGCATCCTTATGGTCAATTCTACATAAATTTGCTTCTCATTAGAAATACATTTTTCTGTGCAATCTCATGTAAGAAATTAATGCAGACAATGTATATTTTTTTTCTTTCTTGCAGACCAGATACCTTAAGCTTTTTTTTCCTTTATGACCATGAGTGCTGAAACCTGGAACTATATTGTTGTTTGGACCCAATTATTATTATTACTTCGAATGGCGCCACAGTATGTCAGTGCCAAACCGTGCCCTTCAGTATGCCGCTGTGATGGAGGCTTCATTTATTGCAATGATAGAGACTTGACATCTATTCCTTCGGGGATACCAGAGGATGCTACAACTCTATACCTTCAAAATAATCAGATAAACAATGCGGGGATACCGTCTGACTTGAGAGGTTTGGATAAAGTGGAGAGAATCTATTTATACCGCAACAGTCTAGACGAATTTCCAATTAACCTTCCCAAAAATGTTAAAGAATTGCACCTGCAGGAAAACAATATACGGACTATTACTTATGATGCACTTGCCCAGATTCCTGCTATTGAAGAACTTCACCTCGATGATAATTCCGTGTCTGCAGTAAGCATTGAGGATGGTGCATTTAGAGACAACATCTATCTCCGACTTCTATTCCTTTCACGAAACCACCTAAGCACAATACCCTGGGGTCTGCCTCGCACCATTGAGGAGCTACGTTTAGATGATAATCGCATTTCTACTATTGCAGAAATCTCTTTGCAAGACCTTACAAATCTAAAGCGTCTTGTTTTGGATGGAAATCTCTTAAACAATTATGGCCTTGGGGAAAGAGTCTTTATGAACTTGATTAATTTGACAGAGCTTTCATTAGTTCGAAATTCACTGACATCTCCTCCTGCAAACCTGCCAGGCACAAACCTGAGAAAGCTTTATCTACAGGAGAACCACATGAACTACGTGCCACCCAACGCGTTTGCAGACCTAACCCAACTTTATCGTCTTGATATGTCAAACAACAATCTAACTTCTTTACCTCAGGGCATTTTTGATGACCTGGACAATTTGACGCAGTTGTACCTCCGTAATAATCCCTGGTATTGTGGTTGTAAGATGAAATGGGTTCGAGACTGGCTGCAGTCTTTGCCTTCCAAAGTTAATGTCCGTGGACTGATGTGCCAGGCGCCAGAACGTGTCAGAGGGATGACTATTAAAGATCTTAACAAAGAGCTATTTGATTGTAAGGACAGAATTTATGTAAAGCCAGTCCATATTACAACTACAACTATGTTAAACACATTGCTTCCGGCACAAGGACAACGTCCAGTATCTGTGACCAAACAGCCTGAGATAAAGCCACCAGACCTCAACAAAATCTACAGAACCACTCCGATACCAGTTAGGAAAATTATCACTATTAACGTGAAATCGGTCACTGTTGAAACTATTCACATTTCTTGGAAAATTGCCTTACCAATGAAATCACTGCGGCTGAGCTGGCAATTGGGTCACAGTCCAGTTTTTGGGTCTATAACAGAAACCATCGTCACAGGTGACAGAACAGAATACCTGCTGACAGCTCTCGAGCCAGAGTCTCCATACCGAATATGTATGGTTCCCATGGAAACCGAAAACTTCTTCTTACTGGATGAAACTCCCGTGTGCATCGAAACAGAGACTGCTCCACTTAAAATGTACAACCCAACCACAACACTAAACAGAGAACAGGAGAAGGAGCCTTACAAAAACTCAAACTTGCCCCTAGCAGCCATCATCGGTGGAGCAGTGGCGCTGGTGGCAATCACACTCCTGGCGCTGGTTTGCTGGTACGTTCATCGGAATGGTTCTCTTTTTTCCAGGAACTGTGCCTACAGCAAAGGCAGGAGAAGAAAAGACGACTACGCAGAGGCGGGAACTAAAAAGGACAACTCCATTTTAGAAATCAGGGAGACCTCTTTTCAGATGATACCTATAAATAATGAACCAATGTCCAAGGAGGAATTTATTTTGCACACTATATTTCCATCTAATGGAGTAACCTTGTACAAAACCAGTCACAGTGAAAGCAGCAGTAACAGGAGCTACAGAGACAGTGGTATACCAGATTCTGACCATTCACATTCATGATGCTTAAGGGCACAAGACTTTTTATAGGAACTCTAATGAGTGAATGGAATTCACTGTTCTACTGCAAAACACTGGATTAGTAAAACACAAAAAGAACATTTGAAGGAGCAATGTACTGTACATTTGCCATATAATTTATATTTAAAAACTTTTTATTAAAAGTTAAAAAATTTCAGGTTGCTGCTACGATTAAATGTAGTTTGTCGCCTGACCACAATTCTCTATTTTTAGTAATTTTTGTAATTTGTACTGTATTTTTCCTTGCTAATATTGAAGTTACAGACCATTTAACTTTTTTTTTGTGTTCTACTGAGTAAAAAAAAAAAAAAAAAATGACTTGTTGACTGTGAAAGTGAATTTCTTTGATGTGTTGAACAATCAGGATTTTTATTTTTTTTCTCATTTTTTTCTTTTCCAAGATCTTTGTAGTATAAGCACAGGCTGTTTTGCATTTCATTTTAAACATGGTATAAATAAGATGTAGCTACAAAAGATAAAAAAAAGGAAAAAAAAAGAAAATATTCAAAGCATTTAAACAGTATTGTTGGGTCTGTAAAAAATAAAAATAAAATGTACACAATGTTACTCAATAAAAAGACAACAAAACTCAATGTGTGTAGTAATGGGCATTACCCTTGTTTCAAAAAGAACCACAAGTACCACGCCAAGGTATCTAGAAAGTTATTGTTGACATATTGACCCATGCATGCTGGGAAATAACTAGATAAAAAAAAGGTCAGTACAACAAAGAAATGAATAGGGGGTGGGGGTTTATGAGAATTTCAATAAAGAAATACTTTTATAAAAGATTGAGCTTTGTCCTAATATTTTTAGACTTGTAGATAAATTAACACTTAAAATGTGATGTAAAACACTTTTTTTATAAACAAAAAAACCCAAAACAAAGTGCATCTACTCAGCATTACATGGGGTTAAAAAAATCAACATGATGATATATACTTAAAGTCACAAAGCAAAAATTAAATGATATTGCCTGTAAGAATATCATATAAATCATCAACTAAGCTGTTACCCATAGCGCCCCTTCAAAAATGTAAAAAAAAAATCTTTATACAACCCATTTTATGCTGTTGGTAACAGTTTTTCTTAGTGCCCATTACTACATCATTACATGTGTTATAAATACGTACCATGTTATTTTGCCTTTTTGTTAATTTAATATTTAAAACCGGATACATATTTGTTGCCGTATACCCTCCCCTTCCGTTTTTTTATTTTTTCAAAACAATTCCAAAGTGCGTTGTATGCTCTTTGGTCAGTATTGTATGTGCCTTGATCCAATGCTACACATTCTGCTTTGTTTTGTGTTTTTTTTAGGTTTTTTTTTTTTTTTTGGACAGTGACAATTTTTCATACTTGCGAACTATGAAAAATATTGATCTTATCTCTGAATAAAATAAAAAAAGAAACAAAATATTTACTTTTGATTTGGTTTATTAAGCTCATATAAATATGATCCACGGACGTCTAAAACGTGACTACATTTGCAAACCATTATTAGGAAACCTAATCAGCAGCAATTATTTGCAGGCTTCTATTGCTTCTTTGTTCGTTGAAGTCCTATCATTTTGTATCTGCAATTTTCACCATTGGGCTATCAAAAGTATTAAGTGTCATGCAACCTTAGAATTGCAAACATACCAGCAGAAGGCAAGCGAGGCACAAATAAGTCCCCAAGGGTCAAGTAAGCACCCAACTGTCTAAACATCACTTATGAGCAAGCTTCAGTACTTAGTTTGTCTGGTTAAAGCAGATGAAGATTGACTGCCCTAAGAAATTGCCCTAATTTATGGTTCTTAAGAGAGACCATTCTTTTCTTCCTTGTGGAGAGGAGGGGGGGTTGTGAAAATGATGTTGACATATCTTTAGTATGAATTTCCTGTTATGTTATGGATTACCACCATTGGCGATTGGCAACCTGCCATATATTGAAGATACAAAATAGCAATGGCCCATGATGATCTTAGACTAGTAACTTTTTTTTTTATCATTTCCAATATATAAAAATGTTACCTCTGTTTGGTATGTAGAGTTTCCAGGATTTGTTGGAAATTAAATATGGTTTTGATTTATGGGTTTAGGACCAGATTATAGATTTTATGGGCACCTGTGTCATGTTTCACCACTTGTAATATTATCAAATAAAAAATTAGGCCGAGACATGTTTTTAAGCACCACCCCCACAAGTGACGTCACTGCCCTCCTGCTGGCCGGTTATCATGACAGCGCTCTGTTGCCAGATGGTTACTACTTAGCTAAGCCAACAACAGAGCGTGCACTGTCATGCTGCACATGCACAGGGACGCGAAGAGCCACTGAAACTAACGTCACTGATTACGTTTAGCTTCACGGAGGAGCCTCTGCTTCCTGATGACACTAGTATCCCTCCATGAACTGTGATACTCAAACAACAGTCGTCACACAGGAAGTGGAAAGAAAAGGAGAATAGGAGTTAGTGTAGTTCGGGAACGATAGGGAATTTTTAATGCAAGTATATTATAAAAAAAAAAAAAAAGTATGGCACTAAATGGAAAGGGATTTAGTGTAAAACATACTTTGATTGGCGCAGGTTTTACTTATTTAAAACGGAAGAACCCTAAATCCACAAGTAAAAAAACACAGAAAAAAGGCAGCCACTATTTACCAGGTCACGATACTAATACACTACAGGATGCAGCAACCCCCATGATAAAGTAGCACAGGTACATTCACAGACCTACCGATCGTTGTGGGGGGGGGGGGGGTGATCGCCTAGTATAATAAATGCACACAGATAAGGCTTCTATAGGACACCAGTCACACAGATACGTTTGATGCACATCATCTGGCTAGTACAGCCCATACTATGCAATCAGGTAGACTGCCCAGCACAATACAAGAGCACCCCATAGTTATAGGCACCCCAAATGTTTTTTTGAATGTTATGCCATTTTTGGTGAATTGATATTCATTTTAGTGTATGGCAATGAGGGCCCATGATGTGGGTTGCAAGCTTGTATATTTTGGCCAAAATATTGACCAATACCTCATGTATTTATTACTTCTTTTTTGTCTGGAATATTTTGTCACCTTTTGCAGGGTGCAGCAATTTAGTGTTGCCTGGGGGCATTATCCATGTGCATTTTTGTGTGACTCTACCTGCACTGCCTCTGCCTTTATCACGGCGGGGGCTTTTTGTAACCTGCAGTGCATTAGTATTGGGACCTGGTGTATGCTGCCTCTTTTTCTTTTAGGTTCTGTGAACTTTATGTCCTTTAGGCCAGTTGCTGAACCACTGGCATTGCATTGTTTTGTGTTTTTGTTTTTTGTTTTCTCTGCAACAAAAAAAAAAACGCACATGAAAAAGCATGAATTTATGTACAAAATGCATGAATTTTACATGCAGAAACGCTGCATTTCAATTTAGAAATGGGCATATAAAATTTACACCAAATACAAAATCTATGAATCTAGATTGTTGATTTTGTCAAATATTGTAAAGAATGGTAAGGCTCTATTGTCATGCAAAAACTTGTTTACCCATTGTCTTTAAAATGGAACCTCTATGCAAAATCTAAATTAGTGGTATAGCGTAGGCATTTGGGGTATTAAAAGAACAGTCTCGGCATAGATATATTTCTTGGGCTTCTTCACGGATGATATTGTTGACCCATTAAAGACACTGACACTTGCTAGGCAACAGTATGACTGTATGATGAGATGTCTGCTGTATTAGTAATGTCATTTATTGCACATTACCAGCAACATAAGGGCAATAAAAAGCATCATATGACATGGGTCACACAATATGCCCTTAGGTCATCTATTGTCACAGTAAAGCTCTCGTGAAAGTCTCATTAACAACCATATGTATTTGGATGAATGACATAAGCCAGACAAGTGCATGAAGAATATCTGAGTGCTCCTTTATTGCCAGACATCAAGGACTACAAGAAATCCAATAGTCTTCCATATTCAATTTTCGGTATTCCAAATATATGTGCGATTGTGGCATTATTGCTCGCTGTACAGTTACCGGCTAAGTACTTGCCTTGTGGTTATGTTGCTGCTCATATTTTTCTTTTCTTAAGAACCACTGAGTACAATTTCTGTACTACCTCATCCATTAGCAAATGTTTAATGGCATTTTAGTCTACAATACACTACACACTGAATGATCTGCACTTTATAGAAATGTCCTGTGTATGGAATAATAGAAAATAAGTGCCAAGTCCTAATAGGTATCACTCGAAACACCAGAAGTGCAATTTACAAACTCTGGGCCTTTGATTGGAGTTAAGAAATTGCAGCCAGAAATTTGTCTCGTTCTTTACTTTTGTCCTCACACAGTGAACAAGGGAAAATTGATAATTGATTCTGTATTTACCTGCAGTCCCGATTGTCTTGACATATAAGGTAGATTCACACGACCGATACGTCCACATCCAAGAAAAACGGTCCGACTATTCTGATCACAAAGTTTAATCATAGTGGTATATCCAGAGTGGCATCAGATTTTCTTGGATGTAGAGAAGAAAAAATTTTGTTTGACCCTCTAATCTTTCAGTGTGAAAATTGGACCCTACTCTGTTGTCATCCAAGTGGGGTTTGAATTTCTTTAAGGACCCATAGACATGTCCAGTTTTTATCTGAGTGTTGGATCAAAATTGGACAAGTCTTCAACCCACTCAGTCCAAGAGAAAAAAATAAATATTATAGGTACACATTCCCATAGAAGAATATCGGTTGTGTGCACAAGCACCAGGACAGCGTTCACAAGAATGGAATGGTGAGGTCTCCTCTGCAAATAGTGCATGACTCGGTCCATTTGCAGCTTCATGCAAAGTCTTGGACTAGTGCAAGAGCTATATGCCATTAAGGCTAGTACGGTCTCAATGGCAAAACCGACAAGACTATCGCACGCTGAAATTTTTTCCAAATGCATCATCGGACCATATAGAAAATTGCTCATATGCACTAGCCCATCGACCTTTATTGATTGATCACACTGCAAATGCGATTGACAGAACATAGCCTGAGACCAGGTACGCAGAGCCAAAAAATACATAGTGGCAAAATTTTGATTCAGATATGCACAAATTTACAAAATACCTCACCTTACGTATCTCATTGTGTGAAATCCTCAGTGAAAAACTACAGCATAAATTATCAGGCAGCGGATGGCAAATACACACTTCCATACAATGTACGTGTTTAATTTTCTTCCGGGTGTCGATGAGATTTAATAAAATCTGGCAACGGGTACTGTAATATCCAGCTTGTGAGAACATGCACTTTATGAGCTGGTTTAGCACAGAAGCTGTAAAGCTCCTTAATACAGACCTGTACAGTCAGGCACTGCCATGGATATGTGCTACATGTACTGTATGTATGGGAGATATTCTACCCTAGAAACAAGCAAAACAAACCCCCTATATACCAGAGTATGAAATTTGAAGCCTTATTACAAAGAAAACTACTGTAAAGATAACGTTCGTTCATTTCAAAATGCAAAAAAGGGTGTGCAAAATGTATTACTTGTTTTACCCGTTTAATAAAAATTAATTGGCATCATTTCTATGCAGCATTATGGTACAGTGTTTGAGTGACAGATCGGAAGAGTTGTCGTAGGAATCCTTCTCGGTGACAACAGTATTTTGTCGACATTAGATTTGTGCAGTAAACATGCTGCGGGTAATCTGTGCCGTCCGTGTATACAAGACATTGATACTATTGGATTTTTAGATTTGCTTAAAGTCACACACGGGAAGTTCCAAACAATTAAAAGAAGAAGTGATCTCCAGCTATTTAAAGGAACTTTTAACGGGAAATGAGCAGCAACTAGAAGTGAAGCTTACAAAACGAGAAGCCTCATAAAATAACTGCTCCTCGAAATGACTTCATGGTGCATTGCATGTTGTGAACAGTCATAAGACTTGACAAATTAGTTTTCCAGGCACTGTTCTTAGCACAGGTCATCACTATCAATTCGGCACAAGTCCAACACCCAGCACACCTATTGATCAGCTGCTATTGTTATCACTTCCATCAATGGCAAGAAACCGTGAGCGCAGCAGAATCGCAACATTCAAAAGTATTAGGAACACTCAAACAACCCCTTTAAAAAGGTTTCGGGTTGGTTAGTGTAATAAAAATTTTTTTACGTAGGTAAAAATATAAGGCATGTCCTTATGAGACTGATCCTTCAAGTCTCCACAGCAGAAAATCATCAGGGAAATTTGTAGCAGCAAAGTCCACTCAGGTTTATTTCAGATTTTGATGCAGAAATGCTGGAGATTTGGCGCAACAGTGACCCTTTGCAATGTAATCCCACAACATGTCATTTTATGCTGCCGATTTTCACTGACACTGCAATCTGTACTTAAGGTGAATTTAGGGTGCAGACTTTTTATGCAGCGTGTGAATGACATTTGGTAAATCCTTTTCCTGATCTATGTGTCTCACATTGGTAATGTCTCCCTTCATTTAAGCAGTGTTCCCCAACTCCAGTCCTCAAGAGCCACCAACAGGTCATGTTTTCAGGATTTCCTTACTATTTCACAGGTAATTGAATTATTGCATGTCCAGGTGATGCAATTATCACCTGGGCAATACTAAAATCCTGAAAACATGACCTGTTGGTGGCTCTTGAGGACCGGAGTTGGAGAACACTGATTTAAGGTAAGATCAAATTTCTCTGAAATATTACACTAGATCACAGATATCAAGATATCATTTTATTCAACTTTTCAAGTCATAGAATCATATAACGTCATAGAAATCACTGGATGTCCATGTAGACGACTTAGGAGGAGTGATTACATTGACAGATTCCCTTTAAGTTATAAACATACAGGAAAGATATATATCTTTGTACTGTGTTAGCCAGCAGATAGAATAATATTTGGTCCTCAGTGGTTGATACATTTAATGGCTAACTGAAAAGATGGTAAATTGCAAGCTTTCAAAACTATTCAGGCCTCTTCATCAGGCAAAGACTAATACAAAATCTGAAGAATCACATATTTATACACAACAGCACAGAACTGTCATTATGGGAGAGTGATTAACAGTTGTATCCATAAATAATAATAATTTTATTTATATAGCGCCAACAGATTCCGCAGCGCTTTACAACTTATAGAGGGGACTTGTACAGACAATAGACATTACAGCATAACATAAATCACAGTTCAAAACAGATACCAGGAGGAATGAGGGCCCTGCTCGTAAGCTTACAAACTATGAGGAAAAGGGGAGACACGAGAGGTGGATGGTAACAATTGCTTTAGTTATTTGGACCAGCCATAGTGTAAGGCTCGGGTGTTCATGTAAAGCTGCATGAACCAGTTAACTGCCTAAGTATGTAGCAGTACAGACACAGAGTGCTATTAACTGCATAAAGTGTATGAGAACATGATGCGAGGAACCTGATTATGTTTTGGTTTTTTTTTGAATGGGCCACACAGGGATGGTTAGGTTAATGCATTGAGGCGGTAGGCCAGTCTGAACAAATGAGTTTTTAGGGCACGCTTAAAACTGTGGGGATTGGGGATTAATCGTATTAACCTGGGTAGTGCATTCCAAAGAATCGGCGCAGCACGCGTAAAGTCTTGGAGATGGGAGTGGGAGGTTCTGATTATTGAGGATGCTAACCGAAGGTCATTAGCGGAGCGGAGGGCACGGGTAGGGTGGTAGACTGAGACCAGAGAGGAGATGTAGGGTGGTGCTGAGCCATGGTGAGCTTTGTGGATGAGGGTAGTAGTTTTGTACTGGGTTCTGGAGTTGATGGGTAGCCAGTGTAATGACTGGCACAGGGTAGAGGCATCGGTGTAACGGTTGGTGAGGAATATGATTCTGGCAGCAGCATTCAGGACAGATTGGAGCGGGGAGAGTTTGGTAAGAGGGAGGCCGATTAGTATAGAGTTACAATAGTCCAGTCGAGAATGAATAAGTGAGACAGTAAGAGTTTTTGCAGAGTCGAAAGTAAGAAAAGGGCGAATTCTAGAAATGTTTTTGAGATGCAGATAAGAAGAGCGAGCCAATGATCGGATGTGGGGGGTGAATGAAAGCTCGGAATCAAGGATGACCCCAAGGCAGCGGGCATGTTGCTTTGGAGTAATGGTGAAACCGCACACGGAGATGGCAATGTCAGGCAAAGGTAGGTTAGTAGAGGGAGAGAACACGAGGAGTTCAGTTTTTGACAGGTTCAGTTTCAGATAGAGGGAGGACATGATGTTAGAGACAGCGATAAGACAATCACTGGTGTTTTCTAAAAAGGTCGGCGTGATAACAGGAGAAGAGGTGTATAATTGGGTGTCGTCAGTAGGGTTGAGCGACTTATTTTTATAGGATCGGGTCGGGTTTCACGAAACCCGACTTTCTCAAAAGTCGGGTCGAGTGAAATCGGCCAATCCTATAAAAAAGTCGGGGTCGGGGTTGGCCGAAACACGAAACCCAATGCAGTGCAATGGGATACTATGGTTCCCAGGGTCTGAAGGAGAGGAAACTCTGCTTCAGGCCCTGGGATCCATATTTAAGTGTAAAATAAAGAATCAAAATAAAAAATATTGATATACTCACCCTCGGACGAGCCCTGGTACTAACCGGCAGCCTTCCTTCCTAAGAACGAACGCGTGAATGACCTGCGGTGACGTCACGGCACGGCTTGTGATTGGTCGCGTGGCGGTCACATGAGCGGCCGCGACTAATCACAAGCCGTGACGTCATCTAAGGCCCTTCACGCGCTCATTCTTAGGAAGGAAGGCTGCCGGAAAGAAGCCGAGGGTGAGTATATTCCTATTAGGTATATACTCACCCTCGGACGCGCCCTGCTTCTTTCCGGCAGCCTTCCTTCTTAAGAATGAGCGCGTGAAGGGCCTTAGATGACATCACGGCTTGTGATTGGTCGCACCGCTCATGTGACCGCCACGCGACCAATCACAAGCCGTGACGTAATTCTCAGCTCCTAAATTCCTAGAATTAGGAATTTAGGACCTGAGAATTATGTCACGGCTTGTGATTGGTCGCGTGAGCGGTCACATGGGCGGCCGCGACCAATCACAAGCCGTGACGTCATGGAAGGCGCTAAACGCGCTCATTTTAAGCAAAGAAGGCTGCCGGTTACCAGCAGCGATGTCCAGGGGCCTCCGGAGAGGTGAGTATATTAATATTTATTTTAATTCTTTATTTTACACTTAAATGTGGATTCCGATACCGATTTCCGATATCGCAAACATATCGGAACTCGGTATCGGAATTCCGATACCAGATTCAGAAGATCGCCGACCTCATGGCCGACCCCACACAGGGGTCGGGTTGGGTTTCATGAAACCCGACTTTGCCAAAAGTCGGCGACTTCTGAAAATGGCCGACCCGTTTTGCTCAACCCTAGTCGTCAGCATAGAGATGGTACTGGAACCCAAATCTACTGATTGTTTGTCCAATAGGGGCAGTATACAAAGAGAAGAGGAGGGGGCCTAGGACTGATCCTTGAGGGACCCCAACAGTAACATAATATTGGAACAGTTTCTAGATAAGGAGTGAGAATGTTTTATTGTCCTCTGATTGTGGTCTGGTTCTTTGTTATGATGGCCCATAAGGTCTGAAGTGCAAATTCGTTAATTGATGTAAAAAGACATAAATCCATGCGACACATTCATTCCTGTACTGCAGCGCTAACCACTAAGCCACTGTTCAAATGTTGTATTATTCTATGACTGATGAAGAGACCTGAGTAGTCTCGAAAGCTTGCAATTTGTTACCATCTTTTCAGTTAGCCATTAAAAGGTATCAACCACTGAGGACTCAATTCCAAATATTATTTTATATAAACATAGTAAGGTATATTGTTTTTCCTGTAGCGCATTGATATATCTTTAAAAAAATGAAATATTAAGAAAATAATTAGATTTTGTGAGATATTGTGTGCTGCTATGTTCAAAGTAGCGGAGTACACCTTACATATTTGGCAGTCTTATTTTCCTTGCTCCACGATTTCTGGCTTCGAGCATCTCTGTACTATTCACTCATAACTTACTTATATGTGAAAACATTGTTAACAATGGCAACACATTTTTAATATTGCTATAAACACTTTTTGTAACTTTCTGCTTTGTTTGCTTCTTTTTGGCACATTTTATGCAGGCTTCTTTTCTCATAGAAAATATTTGCCTTGTGCCTCACTTCACCTCTATTCAACAAGCTCAGGGACCAACTCTCAAGCAAACAAAATTGTTAAAGCACGATCTCGCTTTACACTATGCCAACTGGAAACCGCTGGTGAAAGTGAGGGAGCCATACACAGGCAAGCCATTGGCACTTTAGTATTATGACATTGTCACTTGATCTTGGATTTCAGAATAGAACATGACATTAGAATGCATAAAAAGCAAACGCTGACAATGGACCGTTAACATCCAAACATCACCATTTGCCTGTCATTTAGAAGGAGTGACATCCCAGCACCCAATTATTTATATCTTTAGAATTATTCTACATAAGAAAAGATGAGTCACTTTGTAAGTATGGCGATCCAGAGTTACCACCTGTATAATATCTGCATTGATATTTCTGTAGACTTCAAAGCTATCAGTTTGTAGGGTTTTGAACTATATGGCCTCTGTTGTGAATCTGTTTTTGGGCTCCTTCTGGTGGTGGCTGGTGGTACTGGTGACTCGGGTGTGTTTTCTTTCTCAGTTCACCTGTTTTCATCAGTAGTGGGGAGTTCCTATTTAATCCTGCTCTTCAGTCATTGCCTTGCCGGCCATCAATGTAACCAGAGCCTTTCTGTTGCATGTTCCTGCTCCTAGACTACTGATCAGCTAAGTTGGACTCTTAGTCCTAAGTTTGTTTGCATTTTTGTTCCAGTTTACAGTTAAGTCTTTCTCTGTAGCTGGAAGCTCTTGTGGGCTGAAATTACCACTCCGGTGTCATGAGTTGACACATGAGTTTTAAAGTAATTTCAGGATGGTATTTTAAAAGGGTTTTCAGCTGACCGTGCAGTTCCCTTTTGTATCTTTCTACTATCTAGTAAGCGGACCTCGCTTTGCTGAACCTACCTTCATACTGCGTATGTCTTTTCCTCTGAACTCACCGTCAATATATGTGGGGGGCTTCTGTCTCCTTTTTGGGGGAATTTCCCTAGAGGTAAGCCAGGTCTGTTTTTTCCTCTACTAGGGTAAGTTAGTTCTCCGGCTGGCGAGAGACGTCTAGGGATAAAACGTAGGCACGCCCCCCGGCCACTATTAGTTGTGTGGTAGGTTTAGCTCACGGTCAGCTCGAGATTCCATCACCCAAGAGCTCGTTCGTTATTTATGTGTCCTGACGTTCCCCTGCCATTGGGAACCATGACAGTATGGCCGGCCAAGTGTTAAAACTGTTGGCAGAAGAAAGGAGAGAAAAAGAAGTCTGCAAATTTTTTTTTTTTTTTTGTTTCCTTGGTGCTTGCTCTATAGTTGAATCAGTTGCATTTCAGCTCTAATTGCAGTCTTTGTCTCCCTCTCCTTCTAACCCTTGAATGGCTCTGATCTCACCTGCTTAAAATGGATCCTCAGAATTTGGCTACAGGTTTGAATAATCTTGCCACTAAAGTTCAAAATTTACAGGATTTTGTTATACATGCTCCTATATCTGAACCTAGAATTCCTATACCAGAGTTTTTCTCCGGAGATAGATCTCGTTTTCTGAATTTCAAATATAATTGTAAATTATTTCTTTCTCTGAGACCTCGCTCCGCTGGAGATCCCGCACAGCAGGTTAAGATTGTAATTTCCTTGCTCCGAGGTGACCCTCAAGATTGGGCATTTGCATTGGCACCAGGGGATCCTGCGTTGCTCAATGTGGATGCGTTTTTTCTGGCTTTGGGGTTGCTTTATGAGGAACCTAATTTAGAGATTCAGGTTGAAAAAGCCTTGATGGCCCTATCTCAAGGGCAAGATGAAGCTGAAATATACTGCCAAAAATTTCGTAAATGGTCTGTGCTTACTCAGTGGAATGAGTGCGCTTTGGCGGTGAATTTCAGAGAGGGTCTCTCTGATGCCATTAAGGATGTTATGGTGGGGTTCCCTGCACCTACAGGTCTGAATGAGTCCATGACAATGGCTATTCAGATTGATCGGCGTTTGCGGGAGCGTAAACCTGTGCACCATTTGGCGGTGTCTTCTGAGAAGGCGCCAGAGAATATGCAATGTGATAGAATTCTGTCCAGAAGCGAACGGCAGAATTTTAGGCGAAAAAATGGGTTGTGCTTCTATTGTGGTGATTCAACTCATGTTATATCAGCATGCTCTAGACGCACAAAGAAGGTTGATAAGTCTGTTTCAATTGGCACTTTACAGTCTAAGTTTATTCTATCTGTGACCTTGATTTGTTCATTATCGTCAATTACCGCGGACGCCTATGTCGACTCTGGCGCCGCTTTGAGTCTTATGGATTGGTCCTTTGCCAGGCGCTGTGGGTTTAATCTAGAGCCTCTGGAAGTCCCTATACCTCTGAAGGGTATTGATTCTACGCCATTGGCTAGTAATAAACCACAATACTGGACACAAGTGACTATGCGTATGACTCCAGACCATCAGGAGGTGATTCGCTTCCTTGTGTTGTACAATCTACATGATGTTTTGGTGCTCGGATTGCCATGGTTACAATCTCATAACCCAGTCCTTGACTGGAAAGCAATGTCTGTGTTAAGCTGGGGATGTCAGGGGGCTCATGGGGACGTACCTTTGGTTTCCATTTCATCATCTATTCCCTCTGAGATTCCGGCATTTTTGTCTGATTATTGTGATGTTTTTGAGGAGCCTAAGCTTGGTTCACTCCCTCCTCACAGAGATTGCGATTGTACCATAGATCTGATTCCAGGCAGTAAATTTCCAAAGGGTCGTTTGTTTAATTTATCCGTACCTGAACATGTTGCTATGCGAGAGTATATTAAGGAGTTTCTGGAAAAGGGACATATTCGTCCTTCTTCATCTCCCTTAGGAGCCGGTTTTTTCTTTGTATCTAAAAAAGATGGCTCTTTGAGGCCGTGTATTGATTATCGACTCTTGAATAAAATTACAGTCAAATATCAGTATCCTTTGCCACTGCTGACTGATTTGTTTGCTCGAATAAAGGGGGCTAAGTGGTTCTCTAAGATTGATCTTCGTGGGGCGTATAATTTGGTGCGAATTAAGCAGGGGGATGAGTGGAAAACCGCATTTAATACGCCCGAGGGCCATTTTGAGTATTTAGTAATGCCTTTTGGTCTTTCAAATACCCCTTCAGTCTTTCAGTCCTTTATGCATAACATTTTCCGTGAATATTTGGATAAATTTATGATTGTGTATCTGGATGATATTTTGATTTTTTCGGATGACTGGGACTCTCATGTCCAACAAGTCAGGAGGGTTTTTCAGGTTTTGCGGGCTAATTCCTTGTGTGTGAAGGGTTCTAAGTGTATTTTTGGGGTTCAAAAGATTTCTTTTTTGGGGTACATTTTTTCCCCTTCTTCCATTGAGATGGATCCTGTCAAGGTTCGGGCTATTTGTGATTGGACGCAACCTACTTCTCTTAAGAGCCTTCAGAAATTCTTGGGCTTTGCTAATTTTTATCGTCGATTTATAACTGGTTTTTCGGATGTTGATAAACCTTTGACTGATTTGACTAAAAAGGGTGCTGATGTTGCTGATTGGTCCCCTGCTGCTGTGGAGGCCTTTCGGGAGCTTAAGCGCCGCTTTTCTTCTGCCCCTGTGTTGCGTCAGCCTGATGTTGCTCTTCCTTTTCAGGTTGAGGTCGACGCTTCCGAGATTGGAGCTGGGGCGGTTTTGTCGCATAAAAGTTCCAACTGCTCCGTGATGAGACCTTGTGCGTTCTTTTCTCGAAAATTTTCGCCCGCCGAGCGAAACTATGATATTGGTAATCGGGAGCTTTTGGCTATGAAGTGGGCTTTTGAGGAGTGGCGTCATTGGCTGGAGGGGGCTAGACATCAGGTGGTGGTATTGACCGATCACAAGAATCTGATTTATCTTGAGTCTGCCAAGCGCCTGAATCCTAGACAGGCGCGTTGGTCGTTGTTTTTCTCTCGGTTTAATTTTGTGGTCTCATACCTACCAGGTTCTAAAAATGTGAAGGCAGATGCCCTTTCTAGGAGTTTTGAGCCTGATTCCCCTGGTGATTCTGAACCTACAGGTATCCTTAGGGATGGGGTGATATTATCTGCTGTTTCCCCAGACCTGCGACGGGCTTTGCAGGAGTTTCAGGCGGATAGACCTGATCGTTGCCCGCCTGGTAGACTGTTTGTTCCTGATGATTGGACCAGTAGAGTCATCTCGGAGGTTCATTCTTCTGCGTTGGCAGGTCATCCTGGAATCTTTGGCACTAGGGATTTGGTGGCTAGGTCCTTCTGGTGGCCTTCCCTGTCTCGAGACGTACGAGTTTTTGTGCAGTCTTGTGATGTTTGTGCTCGGGCCAAGCCTTGTTGTTCTTGGGCTAGCGGATTGTTGTTATCCTTGCCTATTCCGAAGAGGCCTTGGACTCACATCTCTATGGATTTTATTTCTGATCTCCCTGCCTCTCAGAAAATGTCTGTTATCTGGGTGGTGTGTGACCGTTTTTCAAAGATGGTTCATTTGGTACCCTTGCCGAAGTTGCCTTCCTCATCCGAATTGGTTCCTCTGTTTTTTCAAAATGTGGTTCGCTTGCATGGCATTCCGGAAAATATCGTTTCTGACAGGGGGACCCAGTTCGTGTCTAGATTTTGGCGGGCATTCTGTGCTAGGATGGGCATTGATTTGTCTTTTTCGTCTGCGTTCCATCCTCAGACTAATGGCCAGACTGAGCGAACTAATCAGACCTTGGAGACTTATTTGAGGTGTTTTGTGTCTGCGGATCAGGATGACTGGGTTGCCTTTTTGCCGTTGGCAGAGTTTGCCCTCAATAATCGGGCTAGTTCTGCCACTTTGGTTTCCCCTTTCTTTTGCAATTCGGGGTTTCACCCTCGTTTTTCTTTCGGTCAGGTGGAGTCTTCGGATTGTCCTGGAGTGGATACTATGGTGGATAGGTTGCATCGGATTTGGGGACAGGTAGTTGTCCCAGGAGAAGACTCAGCATTTTGCTAACCGCCGTCGTCGTGTTGGTCCTCGTCTTCGTGTTGGGGACTTGGTGTGGTTGTCTTCCCGTTTTGTTCCTATGAGGGTTTCTTCTCCTAAGTTTAAGCCTCGGTTCATCGGTCCTTTTAGGATTTTGGCGATTCTTAACCCTGTATCCTTTCGTTTAGACCTTCCGGCATCTTTCGCTATCCATAATGTCTTCCATCGGTCGTTGTTGCGGAGGTATGAGGTGCCGGTTGTTCCTTCTACCGAGCCTCCTGCTCCTGTGCTGGTTGAGGGTGAATTGGAGTATGTTGTAGAGAAAATCTTGGACTCCCGTATTTCCAGACGGAGACTACAATATCTGGTTAAGTGGAAGGGCTATGGTCAAGAAGATAATTCTTGGGTAACTGCTTCTGATGTTCACGCCTCTGATTTGGTTCGTGCCTTTCATAGGGCTCATCCAGATCGCCCTGGTGGTTCTTGTGAGGGTTCGGTGCCCCCTCCTTGAGGGGGGGGTACTGTTGTGAATCTGTTTTTGGGCTCCTTCTGGTGGTGGCTGGTGGTACTGGTGACTCGGGTGTGTTTTCTTTCTCAGTTCACCTGTTTTCATCAGTAGTGGGGAGTTCCTATTTAATCCTGCTCTTCAGTCATTGCCTTGCCGGCCATCAATGTAACCAGAGCCTTTCTGTTGCATGTTCCTGCTCCTAGACTACTGATCAGCTAAGTTGGACTCTTAGTCCTAAGTTTGTTTGCATTTTTGTTCCAGTTTACAGTTAAGTCTTTCTCTGTAGCTGGAAGCTCTTGTGGGCTGAAATTACCACTCCGGTGTCATGAGTTGACACATGAGTTTTAAAGTAATTTCAGGATGGTATTTTAAAAGGGTTTTCAGCTGACCGTGCAGTTCCCTTTTGTATCTTTCTACTATCTAGTAAGCGGACCTCGCTTTGCTGAACCTACCTTCATACTGCGTATGTCTTTTCCTCTGAACTCACCGTCAATATATGTGGGGGGCTTCTGTCTCCTTTTTGGGGGAATTTCCCTAGAGGTAAGCCAGGTCTGTTTTTTCCTCTACTAGGGTAAGTTAGTTCTCCGGCTGGCGAGAGACGTCTAGGGATAAAACGTAGGCACGCCCCCCGGCCACTATTAGTTGTGTGGTAGGTTTAGCTCACGGTCAGCTCGAGATTCCATCACCCAAGAGCTCGTTCGTTATTTATGTGTCCTGACGTTCCCCTGCCATTGGGAACCATGACAGGCCTCATTCACACTTATGTACTTTGTCAGTATTTTACATCCGTATATGGAAGCCAAAGACAATAAAGGAATTGAAAAAGTATAAATGGTAAGATTCCCTGCGCTCATATTTGGCCTCCTGGTGTTGCTTAATAAAAAATATTTATGTCTGTATATAGATTGTGCGCAAAATTCTTAGCATTGGTTTTGGAAACTTCTAAAAAGCAAGGGATTTAGAACTTCCATAACATGCATAAACTTTCATAGTCCTAACTAAAATCACATTCTAGGATGGCACGATCCAAAAGAGGAAAAAGTCCCAATAGAGAACAAGTTACATCAAATTTCATGATACTGGAATCTTCTAGCATCTCAGTTAAAACTGTAACCGTTGTCATCAGAATTATGAATGCAGCTCTGGAGAAGCCGCAACTCGGGATCATGACAGGACAACAAATACCATATAAATGTGAACATTCTCTCTTCTCATGTCATGGCAGCATTGCTTGATCTGTATGCAACCAAACACAAAGCACAACAATGGAGACAAACCCCAATGGGGGCTGCGCTATTCTTGCGTTCACAAATCTAGGTCAAATGGCAATAACGGGTGTAAGACTAGAGACTAAAAAGAATAATATACAAATATGTATCAATAGTGACGTGTGACTTGTATATTAGACATCTAAAAACCTAGCTGAATGAGCAACTGGCTATTGAATGCATATGGTCTGACAGCTATTGCTCCCTACTCTACCGTTCACATGTATTCTCTATTCACCTGATCGTGCATGTTTTCTCAACAGGTGGAAGGAAGTAGGGAAGTGATCTGCTGCTGGGACGCTGTTCTCTTAGGAAATAAGGCTTCTTTCACACTTCCGTCGGCTGGCGGCCGTCAGAATGCGTCACATCGACGGATGCCTTAAAAATAGTGGAAAACGGATGTAACGTATCCAGTTTTTTGACGGATGAGTTGAATTAGGTGCTGCCTGAATTTGAATGTAGAAAATTCTGGAGAGAGAGATGAAAGAGAGAGAGAGATTCCCCTGACTGTTGTGAATTCTGCTCTTGGGCTCCCTCCGGTGGTTGTAAGTGGTAGCGCTGCTGTCTCTGAATCGCAGCATTTATCAGGTGTGTTCACTTTCTGCAATTGTGACTGGGCTATTTAGTCTTGCTTCACCCTTTAGTCAGTGCCAGTTGTCCATTGTTCCTGAAGGATTCACATCTCTGCCTGGTCTCTCCTGCTTTGCAGTTCTTTTCATCAAAGATAAGTTCTGGACTTGATTTTTTGCTGTCCACATGCTGTGGTCTTATTGTTCAGTTCTTTTCCATGTTTTTTGTCTTGTCCAGCTTGGTCTGTATAAGGATTTGTTTAGCCAAGCTGGTATCTCTGGAGATGCAGATGTACCCTCCATATCTTTAGTTAGCTGTGGAGTTTTTGTATTTTCTGTGGTGGATATTTTCTAGTGTTTTAATACTGACCGCATAGTACTCTGTCCTATCCTTTCTATTTAGCTAGAAGTGGCCTCCTTTGCTAAACTCTGATTTCAGTCTGTGTATGTTTTTTCCCTCTCCTCTCACAGTCAATATTTGTGGGGGGCTGTCTATCCTTTGGGGATTTTCTCTGAGGCAAGATAGTTTTCCCTTTTCTATCTCTAGGGGTAATTAGTCCTCCGGCTGTGTCGAGATGTCCAGGGAGTGCTAGGTACATTCCACGGCTACTTCTAGTTGCGGTGTTAAGTTCAGGGTCTGCGGTCAGTACAGGTACCACCTTCTCCAGAGTACGTCTCATGCTGCTCTTAGGCCACCAGATCATAACACCTGACTAGAAAATCCTGCCAGGCATGCTCAGAAAAGAAAAATGGGATACATCACTGGAGTCCTGTTTTTTAAGGTTAACGACGGATCCTGCGTCCATAGGCTTCCATTATAGCCGATGACTGGCAGCGCAGGACTCGTCGCTGACCGATTTTCGGACATGCACAAAAAATGTTCCTCTCGACGTTTTCTCTGCCCGACGGACAGCTATTTTCCGACGGATCCAGTGCATGACGGATGAAACGGATGGCCATCCGTCACAATCCGTCACTAATACAAGTCTATGGGAAAAAAACAGGATCCTGCAGAAAAATTTGCAGGTTCCTGTTTTGTCAAAAATCGACGGATTTCGACGGGAGCTAAAAGACAGAAGTGTGAAAGAGGCCTAAGCCGCTGCCAAAGGTTTGGGAATTGAACATACCACACCTGCATACACACCAGATAGTCAGCTGGTGCTGCCCAAGTTCATTCAGATGTCTGAGTCAACTGGTCTGAGTGCAGACGGCTAATGCACGGATTGGCCACGACTCTTCTGACCCAAACATGACAGCTTAATTTATTTTTATGAAACGGTCAAGCTCAGGTCAGAAGACCTGCGGTCAGTTTGTGCAATGCAGACCGATTTGCACAGACGTCTGAATGAGCCTTTAGGCCAATTTTTCTCCATGTTTAAGTCTATGACAAAATTTAAATGGCAAAACTTTTTTTTCTATGAATATAGAGGACTTGGCTCTGAGTTCTGCATTAGGGTACCGTCTCACATAACGATTTACCAACTATCACGACCAGCGATACGACCTGGCCGTGATCGTTGGTAAGTGGTTGTGTGGTCGCTGGGGAGCTGTCACACAGTCAGCTCTCCAGCGACCAACTATACCGAAGGCCCCGGGTAACCAGGGTAAACATCGGGTTACTAAGCGCAGGGCCGCGCTTAGTAACCCGATGTTTACCGTGGTTACCAGCGTAAAAGTAAAAAAAAACAAACCGTACATACTCACATTCCGGTGTCTGTCCCCCGGCGTTCTGCTTCTCTCCACTGTGTCTGTGCCAGCCGGAAAGCACAGCGGTGACGTCACCGCTGTGCTCGCTGGCCGGCCGGCCGGCGCTCACAGTGCAGAGAAGCAGAACGCCGGGGGACAGACACCGGAATGTGAGTATGTACGTTTTGTTTTTTTTTACTTTTACGCTGGTAACCACGGTAAACATCGGGTTACTAAGCGCGGCCCTGCGCTTAGTAACCCGATGTTTACCTTGGTTACAAGCGAACGCATCGCTGGATCGCTGTCACACACACCGATCCAACGATGACAGCGGGAGATCCAGCGACGAAAGAAAGTTCCAAACGATCTGCTACGACGTACGATTCTCAGCAGGGTCCCTGATCGCTGCTGCGTGTCAGACACAGCGATATCGTATGGATATCGCTGGAACGTCACGGATCGTACCGTCGTAGCGACAAAAGTGCCACTGTGTGACGGTACCCTTACAGTCTGGTGACTATTCAGCAGACAGTAATGATGAAACAGACAGTTCAGAAGGGGTCATCTGTGGTTATCTTTTCCGCATATTTTGTAATTCAGTCATATTATTTTAAGACATGTCTGCTGGTCTGAAACCACATACTACGGGATATCAAATAGATTACCACTTATCAGTAACAATATTGACAAGTAAGGTTATGGTCTTAAAATTAGGATCACCTTCAGTGACCTTACAGTACCACAAAACATTAGGGCCGCATAGGACAGGCAAAAAAATGATTATACTTATCTTACATGTTTACATTCAGATAAAATTATTCTATATAAAAAAGGTGAATGACTAAGTAAAGGTGTCCAGAGTTATAACCGAACATAAAATAATTCCCTAATATATACCTGTTGTATAAACAAAAATCCTTACCTAACATGGGATCTACTGCCGGGAAAACAAGTTAATGGGGTCTGTGGCTCACAGATGCAGTTTCAATAGGAAGAAACAAGCTGTCAAAGAATAGGTCGACAGGGAAGTCATAATGAATATACAGCGTTTTCTGGGATTTTTAATTTATGGCCAATCCAACACACAATGCTTTGACTGGTGATTAAATTAATAAAAAGTTTATTGTTTTTAATATTATTACCGTAATCGTTCTTTTCAAAGTTATGTACCTTTGTGGTATACTCCATTAACTAATTGTGGTTCCTTTTCTTCCAAACTCGATGCTTAAAGATGTGTTTCAACTGACTTGTTCTTGCACTTTACAGTGGCCGTTTTGAACTCCAAGACTATTAAATATCTGTAGTGATGTGTGAACGTTCCTGCTCCCTTAAATATCTGTAGTGCTGTGTGAACGTTCCTACTGCCCCATACTCAGAGAGGGAGAGCGTTTGCAAATGGTGTCTGAGCATGGGAGCAAAAAACAGACACCAATTAGAAAAGCTGTCCCTCTCAAAGCATGGGGGAGCAAGAAAGTTCACACGGCTCTACGGATATTTGTTACACGTGCAGTTCAAAACAGCACTGTAAAGTGCATGAACAAGGCAGTTAAAACAGACCCTTGAGAGTAGAGTTTTGGAGAACAGGAAGCAAGATGAGGTAATTTCACATTTATGAACCTTTTAGTGTACTCAGACTAATAAAATATGTAATTAATCTGCAGATTAACAGAGTTCTACAGCAGGGCAGCCACATCACTGAAAACCTGGCTGCTGGGAAGAAATGAACATTATTCCTCCCAGTAGCCTCCTGCTTTCAGTCAAAGAGGTGCAGCTGGCACTGGTTGCTCAGTAAATAGTGAGCCACGGCTGAAATCACACACTGGCACTGACTGACAGCAGGCCCTATACTGATGAACACCTGAGCCGGCTGTCAGTCAGTACCAAAGTGTGGTTTCAGCTGCCCATCAATGTGCACTGAGAGGTGACTGAAATTGTGCTGGTTGCTCCTCTATGAAAGCTGAAGGCTAATAGGAAAAATAAAGTTAATTTCTTCCTAAGGCTAGGTTCAGATTGCATTAGGGCAATCCGTTTAGCGCTAAGCGCTAGCGGATTGCGCTAACGCAATGTCTTTTTAGGGGTCGCGTTAAACGTCCCCGCTAGCGCAGATCCCCGATCTGCAAGAACGGGGAACGGACCTCGGGCGCGCCGCGGACGCTGCAAGCAGTGTCCGAGGCGCGCCGCAAAAGAACGGCACATCGCTAGCGCGTGCCGAAAATGGCACGCGCTAGCAATGCGCTTTAACATTGCTGGCAATGGGAGCGCTAACGGATGCGTTGCACGGCGTTAATTTCGCTGTGCAACGCTGTCCGTTAGCGCTCACACTAAAACGAAATGAGAACCTAGCCTAATAGAAGGGCTTTTAGTGCGTCGGCCGCATTGCTTCACAATGCTATTAGCCTGCAGATTAACCCCATATCTGCTGATTAATAGCATTTTTTTCATATTATAGGTTCCCTTTAAAATCAGCAAAGCGGTTTTGCTAATTTAATGAGTAATCACATGTTAAAGTAAGAAAGTCATCAAACAGACATGGTTAATGGCAAATGCAGTTTTTTGACTTTTAGTTGTTGCACCATGGCCTCTACCTGGACGCTCCCACTGGCATTACCCTTGCAGAGTTAAATTCAAAGGATCCATGGATGTATATAGTAGCACACAGCTACTGGTGCAATTTCTTAGTATCTCTTAAGTTACACAAAGACTTTTTTTTCTTTAGTGGGTGATATTTATGCCTATTAAAGCTTCTTTCTGCGTGTGACTGCAGAAGGAATCCCTTTCTTCATGCTTTTACAAAACAATGAATGTATCACAGGGTAAGCTTAGAGCACACCGTAAATAAAGCAGAAGATCAGCTTGGCTTCACAAACTTTCAGCAACCAGCATGTTCATTAGTTTGTAAAAACCTCACGTTTCGGCCCAAATTCTACCAACTGATCCTTTGACACAAAACCTTTATCTCCAAAGTGTATTTTCTAATCAGAATATTTGATGACAGCGCAGAGCATGAAGGAAATTCTAATCGTGAATATCAACATTTAAACACATTCTACCAGGAATAGACTTGAGCCAGACACAGAGCTCGCAGTTTGTTCTGTAATCTTCTTACAGGAAGACGCAAAGAAATGCAAAGTGGCTGTGATTGATAAGTGTTTTCAAGAAATGAAATGTGTTTTCAGCACCAGAGCAAGTTAATGAAAATGACCTGTACGGAATGGATTAGCAATATAAAATCAGAAAGAAAAATGTAAAAGAAATAAATAAAAGGCTCGTGCCATAAATCACTCACATTTTCAGGAACAAGGCAAGGTTATAGAAAGTCGAGCATTACAACAACCTCCAAACAGCAGGGTGTAAAGTATCCGTTGCATTCACTCTTTGATAAAACTGCTTGATAGCAAGTGGCGCACATTTAAAGAGGACCCATTACTTGGCACAAATATGTATAATTTATGGTCTAATGCCACTGTTCCCCTGAATATTTTTTTTTTGTTAATATGCCTCTCTGTACCCGAGATATGGGTCCTTCTTTCTAGTATACTAGTCTTGTTTTGATAGCCAAGGGGGCATCATCAAAAAACGCCCACAAGAAAAGTTGAGGACTATACCCTTGACTAACAAGAGCAGATTAATATACAGTGAGTGATGTATGAAAATATTTAAGGGAGTATTCTCATCTCCAAGATCCTATCCCAATATGTAGTAGGTGTAATAATAATAATAATAATAATACCGGTAGGTGCAAATACGTACAATTAGAAATGTATATTTTTTCTGATTCGCTATGTCTCTTTCCACATGTGCAGGAATTGCAGAATCTTAGGTATCCATGGTTAGGAATAGTGATGAGCGAATATACTCGTTACTCGAGATTTCTCGAGCATGCTCGGGGGTCCTCCGAGTATTTTTTTTAGTGCTCGGAGATTTAGTTTTTATTGCCGCAGCTGAATGATTTACATCTGATAGCCAGCATATGTACATGTGGGTGTTGCCTGATTGCTAGGGAATCCCCACATGTACATATGCTGGCTAACAGATGTAAATCATTCAGCTGCGGCAAGAAAAGCTAAATCTCCGAGCGCTAAAAAATACTCAGAGGACCCCCGAGCAGGCTGGAGAAATCTCGAGTAACGAGTATATTCGCTCATCACTAGTTAGGAACACTATTAACTATCTGTCACTATATAAACATGGATACCCAAAGTCCTGCAATGCCTGCATATGAGGAAATACATTGTATAACAGCAATTTTTAAATAATCCAAGCCAGGTGATTCTGGAAATATGAGCCTCTGCTCAGAACTATAAAAAGTTGGGTTGCACAATATAAAGTTGTTCACATGTGGGGGCTGCCGATGATGCTTGTGAACCATAATTCATTTTCTCCTTCCCCCAAGGAAACAGAAAAACAAAAAATAGGCATTTCTGTTATTTCCCCCTTTTTATTTTATAACTGTTTTGCATATTTGTGTGGCATTTTATTTTTATATTTTTAGGTCTTTTTGTGTGAGTACTGTATATGTTTACATTAAAGCTTTACATCTTTCATAATTTGATCCTTGTATGCTCTAAATAATCCATAGCCTGTCAGAGAGCATGTGACTTTTTGATTGTCTGACAGTAACACATTTTGGGGACTCATCACCCCATGGTGGCAGCTCCTTAAGAACTCGTGGTGTGCAGAATGTGACGGGCGTGTGATTTATGCTCACTTCATAGCTTAGAACAGAGGGCGAGTGTTGGATTGAGAGCGAGGAGATAAGTTAACCCTTGCAGGCACACTGCGTCACGTGCTGAGAATTGGGTACATGACAGTAACTATTACGGTCACTGTGGTCACGGGAGACAGACTTGTGTGATCACATTGGCACAGTAGACTGGAGTCACACTACAGCGTAATATGGACGAGTGCTAAGCGATAAAAAGATCGCATAGCACTCGGCCCAATGTTAATCTATGGGGCAGCTCCCATCATCCATTTTTTTCTCATCCGTATTATACTTGAGAGTGAAATTGCAGCATGCTGCGAATGTCCGCGTATCTCAGCTGAGAAATGCCAATGCAAGTCTATGGATGCGAGAAAAAAAAAAAATCGCACAGCACACGGACCATGCATGTGACTTGCGAGAAATTCTCAGGCATTGGGCAGGTGACAGGAAATTGGCTCAGCCGTTATTAGCTCTTTTTGCAAGTGTGTGAGAAAATCTCACCATACGGATGACACACGGATACTTTTTTGAGAAAAAAAACAGATCCTGGCATTGCACACGGATGACATACGGATCACCATACGGAGAATATTTGTGCGATTCTTGGAAGACAAAAATTGGACAGATTTTTTATACATTGTGTGTGACTCCAGCCTCATAGAAACTTGATTCCAGCTCAACCAGTTGCTCCATGCTCATACACCTGGGGCTCAGACACATCACATCAAGGAAAATAGAAAAAAATTGGAGTCCGGCTCAACAGGACTGGATTTTCCTTTTTTTTATTTTTCAAAAGAAATTATAGTGCATACAAAAGAAAAATGTGCATTGTCTACAAGACCTAGTCGACGCATATTCGATTGCACTAGGCAGTCTTACTCATGAAAGTCAAAACTCGTCGACTGGGTCATGTCGACCATGTACATTTTTCTCTTGAATGCACTATAATTTCTTTTGAAAAATAAAAAGAAAAGGGAAATGCAGTCCTTTTGAGCCGACTCCAATTTTTTCTATTTTTTTGACATGCAATTTTATTGCTTTTTTGACGTCATGTTATTAACAGCTTTGTATTTTACACTTTCTGGTAATTTTGCCTTGACAGAACTATTTATATAATTATGTGCAGATTACATTAGTTTCTAATGCTGTTCCACAGCAGAAATGCGTAGAAGACGCATTGGCGTTTTTACCTGCTGATTTTTGTCATCTGATGCGATTCTAAGGGGAAAATCAGTACATGAAACACTGCATATCTGCAAGAGAATTTGACCTTTTGCGGATTTGTAAAATGTACCACAGGTCAGTTTACACAGCGTGGGAAAAAAAAAAAAAAGACGCTGGGTTTTTAAAGCAGCGAAAATACTTATCATGGGCACACAATCTTATAGTGCGAATTTGGCGATTCGAATGGTTGCTATTGGCACACACAGCATATAGCCTTTTGAAGAACACCAATTTACTACATTTATTCTTGCTTACTAAAATGCCTTTAATGGATTTATGGCATTTTCTTTATGAAGCAGGAATGGGTCCAAGTATGAGGGATATGGAAACCTATGCAATTTGATCCAATAAAAATAATTTAAAAAAGCAAAACATCACAGACATCATATACGATGTTAAACCATGTGCACATTTTAATTAATGAGTTAGCCAAATATCAACTTCATTGATGTTTTACTGTCTATAAGTGAATGTTCATTAAAGTAATAGAAAGAATGGGTATAACCAAATATTTACTAAAACATTAAATCAAACTTTTACTATTAAATAAAATGTAAAGCATCAAAAAAAAGTTAAAAAAAAATACATTACAGTAACTCCAAAACTAACAAAAATCAACTTCCCTGGCAATATTTCCCCTGAATGTCATCCACATTTATGTGCTATGTATAATTTTCTGCACATGCAAATGATTATTATTGAAAATACAAGTCTTTGTACCCCGGCTTAGCCTCCTGCCTTTCACTGCATTCTCCTCTAACCTCATAATCACAGTGCAAGTAAGACGGATTAAGCTGCACCCAACACCCCACTGACAGGGGGCTGCTAGCAAATTAGAAAATAAGGTCTGTCAGGACAGCTGCACAGATGTCATGAAGAGGATCATTTACAAGAGACTTTATTATATCCCAGTGACAATTTGCCAGAGCAGGGTCAATGGCCTACATCTGAATACGGCTCAACAGCGACTGAACTGACGGAGGTCATCGGGGCACAGCGACCCACAATCCTTTCAGGCTTGCAGTGTGTCTTAGGCTTTTACAGCTGGAACCGGGTCAAATGACCAGGACAAACTTTCAAAACCAGAACCAAAACCCAACTTTCCATATAAGCTGAAAGGACTTGCAGATCTGGCTTGTCGGCTATTTGGGTTATCTGATGAAGCAGAGCCACGATGAAAATTTATCAGTAGTAAAAGCTTATTCACACATCAGATTTATCCAAGTGCGGAAAAAATGAACCAATTATTCTGACCAGAGTTTGATCCGTTTTTCTCTTATATGAAGAACTAAAAATAAATTTCTCTATTCTGACAATTATGAAAATTGGAGGAAATTCATATGTTATCCGAGTGCGGTCCAATTTATCACGGGCCCTTTGACTAGCATTGCAGATTTTGATTTGACCTTCAGATTAAAATCGGACATGTCTCCGATATTTTCGGTGCATCACTAGTTCCAAGATGTGCACAGCCCAATAGTACAAGTACCTATGACATCCTATCAGTGCAGACCATGACTAGCACTCATTACGTGAAAATCGAATGTGTACATGAGGCCTAAGGCTGATTTCACAAATCCAACAATCAAGTTATGAGCACAGACTGCAGTATCCAGATTCACTGGTGGCCTCCTCCATCAAGCTCAAAAGCCACATACGTATTAACTTAGGACACACCACACCTGACCTGCCATCAGCTCCACTTAACTCTATATTTCTAAGGTAATATCATCTAGTGTATAGATGTAACCCTACAGAGAAGGGTCATGTTTATACTTGGCCTTATTATTATACCAAACAATAGAGCAATCTTCACTACGTGAGGGAATAGATGTAAGGCTCGTGCACAAACATAGAACTCCCTTACCCATATGCAGTCAAGATTTCATAGCCCCATATATTTGGCTTTTGAGTGATGGTAAATGGTAAGACCATGACATAGGGCATATTTTTACTCTTGGAGTGAAATAGTTATATATTTTTGGCACAGGCATATTAATTTTCCATATTTACATGCAATCTAACACTTTTAGTCTTATCCAGCTTGACTGGTCTGTTATGTCCCTCGAGGTATTCCTTGTTCTTTGATAGGTCGCTTTGATAGGTATATATTTTATATGAATTTTCCAATAAACTTTTGAATGAAACGAAAGGTCGCCATGTTGGGCCATTAAACAGAAGTCCTTTTCACACTGCATGGTGCACCTTTTTCTCATATGTTTATAATTGTACTAAAAATATGTAATAAAGTTACATATTTTAATAATTGCAACAACATCGAAAAATTCTATGCCAAGCAAATGATGGCGCATTGGGGGAGATTTCACACTGCATTTACATAGGTTGGCTTTAGTCATTTGCCGACAGATGGTTAGTTACAGTGTTACAATCAGCATTAATATACTAGATGAGAGAATTAATCCCTTTCCTATCATTTCGTTGACAATTGGCGGACATAAATAATATGTCCACCCCTCACCTCTTAAGCTTGGCCAGTTGATTTGGAATATGTGATAACACAAGTAAATCTGTACAATGAGATTAACAGTCTAAATTTCTTTTCTGCTGCTATTATTATAATAAAAGGTCATGATTTCAGTAGTGTTCACATGGCAACTACTGCAGCAGCTTATTCACAAGGTACACAGTCTGTTTGGTAAAATAAGGTATGGTTTCACACAGATGTTATATGGTTTGCTTAACATTTTTGCAATGATCTTGTATAAAGATGTCTGCCAAGGCCCCCAAACATATAGGATCAATGGCAGCCGAACCCACTGATATTAATGGCTTCAGCTAAGTGCCATGGACAAATTGTTGGGAAATATCGCTTAGGTATGTCCAATTACAACTGACGATCGTATTTACTCCCGGAAATAAGCCGCTGTCAGACATGTCTGGTGACTGCTTTCTTGTAGAGATTACAGGAGAGCTCATCTAAACATGCGCTCCCGTGAATGGGAGAGCTGTCAGAGGCAGCTGCCAGCCGAAACATTGGCCAAACCGATGTTCAAAAGTCATCTAATGCATATGATGTGCTGTAGATTTCATATTGCAAACCATATAAAAAGCTTTTCAAGAGAAACCCTGCCTGACGGAGCGATCAGACCATTTTTGCTGGTTATTCAGCGGCTTCTGCCGATGTCATGTCAACAGAGTAGCAGCTTCTCTTCCACTCTGCTCTATTTATGGGGTGTGACTGACATCGTCAAGCTGACTGACAACAGTCTCCCTCCTAGCCGACTGTGGAGAGTCTAAAAGCATGACATCGGCAGTCACATCCAGTTGACAGAGCTGCCCGGAAAAGCTGCTGTGTGGTCGTTGAGCAGCCGAAGCTCTGGTAGGAGCCGTCTATAGCACTGTGCGTTCGACGGGCACGTCAAAATGACGCACGGGGACGCATTCACACGCATTGGCATACAATGCATGTCCCTGGGTACACAATGTTAAATATAGGTAAGCAGGACGGATGTGGATGTATGCAGACCTGGAGGAAAGAAGTATGCAGGGCAGGCCTACGCTGCATACTCAAACGCTAGTGCGAACCCAGCCTTACAGAGTAACTGTCCTCCCTTTTCATAGAATTTAAAAGCACCAACTATCATTATCTCAGTAATGGGAAATCCACCTTTATCAAATACAGATTTTATCCTTGAATGGAGGGTGAAAGAAGCAGATTTCTTTCAGATATATTAAAAAAGCTGCTCATTTTCATGTGTGTACTATTCATTTATGAAATAAATAAGCAGTGTGGCAGGGGAATAGAAACTTTGGTCACTCCTATCTGCCTTCATCACTGCTCATGATTCCGGATGTCATCAGGGGATGCTGGTTAAAGCAGCTGCGATAAGTGACTGACCGTTTTGCCGCCACATTAGGTTTCGTTTCTTTAAATGGCCAGTGTGAACGTGCTCTTACACTTCGCATGTATACCAACTTGGCTATATTAAATTCAAAAGAAGTCAACTGGCTGAAGTTGGTATACAAGCAAAGTGCCGGAGCATGTTCACACTGGCCATTTAAACAGACAAAAGCCAAGATAGAAACAAAAATAAACATATACACTAAAGGTACCTTCACACTAAGCGACTTTGCAACGAGAACGACAACGATCCGTGACGTTGCAGCGTCCTGGATAGCGATATCGTTGTGTTTGACACGCAGCAGCGATCTGGATCCCGCTATGATATCGCTGGTCATTGCTGAAAGTCCAGAACTTTATTTGGTCGTCAGATCGGCGTGTATCGTCGTGTTTGACAGCAAAAGCAACAATGACAGCAATGTTTTACAATGGTAACCAGGGTAAATATCGGGTTACTAAGCGCAGGGCCGCGCTTAGTAACCCGATATTTACCCTGGTTACCATTGTAAAAGTAAAAAAAAAAAACTACATACTCACCTTCTGATGTCTGTCACGTCCCCCGGCGTCCGCGCTGCTGCTCAGAGCTTCCTGCACTGAATGTGTCAGTGCCGGCCGTAAAGCAAAGCACAGCGGTGACGTCACCGCTGTGCTTTAGGGCCGGCGCTTACACAATGCAGGGAAGCTGAAGGCGAGGGACGCGACAGGCACCGAAATGCAAGTATGTAGTGTTTGTTTTTTTTTTACATTTACACTGGTAACCAGGGTAAACATTGGGTTACTAAGCGCGGCCCTGCGCTTAGTAACCCGATGTTTACCCTGGTTACCCGGGGACTTCGGCATCGTTGGTCGCTGGAGAGCTGTCTGTGTGACAGCTCTCCAGCGACCACACAGCGACGCTGCAGCGATCGGCATCGTTGTCGATATCGCTGCAGCGTCGCTTAATGTGTGTATTAGCGTCGCTAATATGTGTGCATATAAATAACATTAAATACGTCTGAGGGTATGCGCACACGATGCGGATTTGGCTGCAGATCTGCAGCGGATTGGCCGCTGCGGATTCACAGCAGTTTTCCATGCGGTATACAGTACTATGTAAACCTATGGAAAACAAAATCTGCAGTGCCCATGCTGGGTTTAGTTTCCGCAGCATGTCAATTCTTTGTGCGGATTCCACAACGCTTTGCACCTGCTCCTCAATAGGAAACCGCAGGTGTAAAAACGCAGGTGAAAACCACACAAAAAACACAGGAAATCCGCGGGAAATCCGCAGTGCGTTTTACCTGCGAATTTTTCAAAAACTGAGCGGAAAAACCCGCACAGAAATCTGCAACGTGGGCACATAGCCTTAAACACTTGTTTTTTATTTTTTAAAAAAAAAGTGTAGAGGCCATCCCAGTATTGCCAAGGTGTACCCAGTTGGTTCTAACTTCTAGGATCAAAACCTTAACATGTGTCAAACATGACCTCACTTCTACATCTATACCAACTTATACTCCAGTTTATTTCTTTTGGATTTAATATAGCTATTAGGTTTCATTTTTTTTTGTGTATGAAAAATTCAAAAAGCCCCAAAAGGGGTCTGGGAAAAGCTATATCCTGCAGACCAGGTGAGAGATCTAATCTTTCACATCTACATTCAATATCAGATGTCTAAAAGCAAATAAAGATGTCTTACTGTAATCTGGAAATGAATGCTGTGTTGCTGTTCGGGAAATGCAATCTGCCTCGGGGTTAGGGGTGGGGAAGGGACAGGGCTGGATGTTCACCCCCAGAGATGGTTCTGCAGCCACCTTTACATGATTAGCCTGTTTGGAATGTGGAATCAGAAAGAAAACCTCTGAAATGTAGAACATATGGAATTATTTTCTGAGGTTATACATGTCAAGACAGACCAATGTGCTTCTTGCACATTTCCAGCAGAATAATAAACATACTAGGAGATATCTGTAGCAAAACTGTCTCTTGTTTCCAAACTTCAGAATATGTGGTATGAAATAATTGTGAAAGCAAAGTCAGAATGTGCTTTTGTTTCATTCCAATTTCTGATGTGGAATGAAAGGTTTATATTCGTTATATCTGTAGTCTTACGAAAAATAATACATGTAGGCACAAGTCAAGATGGGGGGCTCATGTATAAACTGACACAGCCAATGCCCTGGAGAAGAAGTGTTACAAAGTAACAGAGGAAACCAGATTCATCTTTTTCCATTTCTCACACTTGAAACCTTTTTTTATGTGTGTATTAACTAATGAGAGGCCAAAAAGAGCACATACCGCAAAAGTAAAAAAAAAAAAAAAAAAGTGGTCAACTTCATGTAGCATGGTGGTCTAAATGTGTCCCATGTTTTAAAGGGCCACACATTACATTTACCAAGGGTTGGGTCAAAAGGTAGACATACATATGCAAGTTTTTTGTTTGTTTTTTTGCTATACAGCTGTATTTTTTTTTTACTGGCATCTTCCACATATTATTCTTCTGAGATTGGTTCCCATTTGAAGAAAAATTCTAGTGGAGGGTACACAAAGCAGGGATACAAAATGCCTGTGCATGATACATAAACAAGAGACTACAAGGTATGTTCAAAAATGTATATTCATTCAAGGAAAAAAAAAATCTATATTTGTGCAATAATGGGATGTAAATTAATAGCAGCATAAAAAAATAAGATAGTCCAAGTTATTAGGTTGGTGTATGTTTTCAATGATGCTCGGCCCCATTGTTGAATGAATAAATGTTTTTCTGGGAATACGTATACATTTCTGCACATATTTTAGAGTATTTCTCTATCTGTATCACCACTTCATGTCCAGATTACACCGATATTTGCCTTTATAACAGCTGCTGGCAAATCCAAAATATATGAGTACTAGCTATTGAACCCGTTCTATGCCTGGGTGGCGAGCATTTATATTGGTATATGGTCTCCATCCTGGTATGTGCTGCTTCCATCCTGCGCCCTAATCTTGTCATGTGCTGCTACCATCTTGCGCCCCCATCCTGTCATGTGCAGCACCCATCCCGTGCCCTCATCCTGTTTTGTGCTCCTCCATCTTGTCATGTGCTACTCTCTTCCTGAGCCCTCATCCTGTCATGTGCTCCCATCCTGCACCCCAATCCTGTCATGTGGTGCTCCCATCCTGCACCCCAATCCTGTCATGTGGTGCTCCCATCCTGCACCCCAATCCTGCCATGTGGTGCTCCCATCCTGCACCCCAATCCTGCCATGTGGTGCTCCCATCCTGCACCCCAATCCTGTCATGTGGTGCTCCCATCCTGCGCCACCATTGTCATGTGCTGCACCTATCCTGCGCACGCATCCTGTCATGTGCTGCTCCCATCCTACGCCTCCATTCTGTAATGTGCTGCACCTGTGCTGCTCCCATCCTGCTCCCCCATTCTGTAATGTGCTGCTCCCATCCTGCGCCCCCATTCTGTAATGTGCTGCTCCCATTCTGCGTCCTTATTCTGTTATGTGCTGCACCCATCCTGCGCCCCCATTCTGTAATGTGCTGCTCCCATCTTGCGCCCCCATTCTGTAATATGCTGCTCCCTCATCCTGTCATGTGCTGCTCCCATCCATATGCCCCGTACGCTGCTCTATAAAGGTTGATGGTCCCCATGCGATGCTCCATAGTATAATATGCCCCATATGCTGCTCCATAAAGGTTGATGGCCCAATAAGATGCTCCATAGTATAATATGCCCCATATGCAGCTGCGATTAAAAAAAAAAAAAATGACATACTCACCTATCATCGCTGGGCGCCGAGTGTCGGGGGCCTGAGCAGGCAGGGACACCGGTGCGCTATGGGGGTCAGGTGACAGAGTCGCCGCTGACTCAGGCCCCCAGCACTTGCTATATTCATCTGATCCCGTTCCACCGCTGCGCGCCGCTCCATCTTCCGGGTCCTCTCGCTGCAACTGTTCAGTCGCGCCCTCTGACCTGAATGTCACAGACAGAGGACGTGGAAGACAGAGGACGTGGAAGACAGAGGACGTGGAAGACAGAGGACGTGGAAGACAGAGGACGTGGAAGACAGAGGACGTGGAAGACAGAGGACGTGGAAGACAGAGGACGTGGAAGACAGAGCGGCGCGCAGCGGTGGAACAGGGACAGGAGAATATAGCATACTCACCCTCCTCGCACGTCCCTGCTTCTCCGTCGGAGATCGCGGTATGCGTTCAGTGCTTACGCATACTGCAATCTCCTGGGTTGCGTCACTCTGTGGGGTCCAGACTGCACAGGCATTTGCGCAGTCTATAAAGGCTTCGGACAGAGTGACGCTCCCAGCGTTATATTATAGATTATGGTGTATGTTACACCCGGTTCGGTTTCTGTACCTTTGCGGGGTCCCCCGCTCTGTGCCGGCTCAACGCTGCCAGGATGCAGCCTCTGCCTCTCCTGGTGCACTGCCAGCAGGTTCTCAGGCAGAGTGCTTAAGTCACACACACACACTCACTCCCGGTCTCTTAAAGAGACAGCGCACATTTTTTTAAAAAGATGCTTCTGGCCAATGGTGTGTTCATTGCTATTTCTAGCTCCTCCACCATAGAGAGGGCGCCGGAGCAACAAGTATTCACTGTTGCTTCTTGAGGTTCCTGTCAGCATGTGCTTCTGTTTCTGAAGTTCTCTGTCAGTGCTCTGCTTATACTCGGTCTCCACAGATCATCAGCTACCGGTTACCCGGCTATCTTGGATGGCGTTCGCTCTGTCTACGCCAGATCTGTCTCATCCTGTCCATCTGCCATCCTCATCTCCGGACAATGCCAGTACCGCTGGAACCAGCTTCTACATATCCACCCGGTATCACCTGGTTAGCTCCATGTCTCTCGCTAACCCTGCTTGTCAGTTTGTCCAGCTGGGACAGCTGCTGCGAGTTTGGGGTCTTATTGGAGGTAGCACCTGTGTCCCCCAAGCATTCCATTCTGACCCTGTTCGAGGGGATTTACCACAGGTGCCTGGGGCTCACGTAGTCACGCCCCCTTCGGAGCCCCCCAGGTTCCACGTTAAATCTTAATAAAAACGAATGTGAAATTCAACTTCTGTGCCTCCGTTTCCATTCGTTACAGTGTAGCTCTCCTGGTTATATGAGCATACAACTGGATCGTAATTGAATTGAAGATATGGGGTTAATCTGCAGGTTAAAAGTGTTCTGAACCTGCCTGGCACTGGCAGTTAGACCCCTGCTCTCGAGAAGAAAGTAACTTTATTCCTCCCATTAGAGTTCTGTTTTCAGCTACAAAGGCGGCTCCGGAATGGGTTCAGTAACGCTCTGTGTAGAAAGAGCGGCAGCTGTAACCGCGCCCCTGGCACTGACTGACAGTCGGCCCTAATGGTGAGCTGCTTTCAGTCCATGCGGGGGGGGCACGTTTACAACAGTTGTTCCCTATACACAGAGCAGTGACGTAACTCACGCCAGCACCACTCCTGTGACTAAAGCCAAAAGGCTACCGAGAGGAATAAAGTTAAATTCCTTCCAGCAGCTAGGTCTCAAGTGCCGGCAGGTTCAGAACGCCATTAACCAGCAGATTAACCACATATCTACAGGTTAAAAGCATTTTTTTATTAACAGGTTCACTTTAAATTCTTCTTTATGTAAAAAACAGCTTTTTCTCTTTCTTTTTGAATATCACCATCTATCACTTTCTAGAGTGCCAGGCAAAACTTGTTCATCCAATGGTTTTTTTATGTTCATATAGGAATGTATATATCACGGTTTTGTTGCCTTTAGTCTTTATTTACAAAAGGATTACATATGGAAAGGTAAAGAAATGCCAAGAAACAAACCAGATTGTGTGTTCAACTTCAGTTTCCTTAAAGTACCCCCCCTTTTATTCTAATGACTACTTTACTTACCTCATGGGATGCTCTTAAACAGCTTCATGAGAAAGTCACCAGTTGTGGTTTGCAAACAGTCATAAAGTAGCTCCCAGGGGTGCTGAGCACTTGTTTGGGTGCTTTGCCTTCACTCTGCTGTCCAACTCATCATAAAGCATCTCAATTGAGTGAAGTTCAGGAGATTGTGGAGACTATTTCATCTGATGCAGAATTCTATTCCTCTCCTTCCTGATCACTTAGCACTAACATAGCCTGGAGATGTGTTGCTGGTCATTGTCCTTTTGCTACACAAATGATGGGCAGACCATAAAACCTGCTTCTCATCACCTCCTCTAGACAGAGGATGTTGAGATGTGTCTACTACCTGCTGTTTGTACATCATTTTTAAGATATATAATTTAAGCTACTGTCAATTTGCAGTTTCTGAGGTTGGTCACTGATCAACTTATCCTCCAGGGCAGAAGTATTTCCTGATCTTCCTTACTTGGGGTGCACCTCATGAGAAACCGCTTCATAATAGTGATTGATGATTTGCATTACTGCCCTCTAGGATACCTTCAAGGTTCTAGCAATTTTCTGTACTGATTGACCTTCAACTCTTAAAATAATGATGGACCGTAATTTCTCTTTACCAAGTTGAGTGGTTCTCGTCACATTCTGTTTTAGAACAGTTGTGGAATAGGGCTCAGCACTTGCATGGCATTGTGTACCAACTTTGCAAAACACACCTTGGATCTTAAACACTTTCTGAAAGCTGTTAATTCCACAAATGAATACTTGAGGAGGCATATCTATTTAATGTAAGACATTCCAGGTGACTACCTGTTGAAGCGGCTTGAGAGAATGCCAAGGAAGATTAAAAATATCAGGGTAAAAGGGAGGAAGTACTTTGAGGAATCTAAGGTTTTAACAAATACTGTTTTGTTTTTTTTGACACTTATTCTATTGTAATATTACTACTTTTAGTTTTCAAATTTCTAAGAAGTGACTTCAGTTAATTATAGGGGTGGAGCAGGTCTTACCATAAAATGCCATTGGTTTCTCTTCACAAAAAAATATATTATATATGTAGAAGTTCATCCAATAAACTTAATCTGTTTTACACTAGACACATTTTTTTCTTTCATTCCATTCTTTTGGCACTTATGAACTTAAGAGCATCTGTCATTATTTGGAAGTGGCTACTCCATTAGATTACTGCGAAAATGTTAAGTCCCAACATTGCAAACCATCACCTATCCTAGGCATAGGTGATGACCTGCTGATCGATAGCTGATTAACTGCTGCGGGCCTCACCAATCCCAAAAATGTAACTCTGAAATGCAACGATGGAATGTAGCAATGTCTGCTTAAGGGACTATTGGAGATTGCAGTATGCTTGGGAAGGCTAAAAGAGTGAGAGACTTAAGAGTATGCGTGAGCAAGAAAGAAGGAGAACGAAAAGAAAAATAAAGAAAGAAAGGGAAATGAATAAACATATTACACACAATATTATTCCATCAAGCATGCATATATTCTCAATGAGGAGAAAGTGGTAGTATGCCACTTTCAGCAGCCAGTAGAATTTGAGAGAGGTGGAAAGATAGTCGGGAACACGCCTTCATAGATTTAGCATGCTCATCTTTAAGGCCATTATTTTCTTTCTGAAAACTGATCAATTACAACAGTACAATATTTTGTTAGGTTTGGCAGAATTGTGCAGATGACTTGGCACCATGATATACCTTATCCAGAAACATCAATTTAAATAATTTAATTTACCAAAATCTTAATACAAACAAAAAAGGGGAATACTGAGGCACAGAGTACAATATCGGCTTGCTATTAGAAGTTTAGCATTAGTGACTGTGGCCAGCTCATATTCTATCCTGTGCATTTCACAAACACCCGCTGCTCTGCTAAGTCTAGATCCCATGGCCTTAACGACACTTTAAACTAAGCTACTCAAAAAAAAGTCCAATCTGAAAGGGCAGAAACTCAACATATAATTTCATGGACCTTAAAAATACAAAATCCTCGAAAAGCAGCTATCAAAGTGATTTCAATCCAATGATCCAGTACAAAGTCAAAAGATGTAAGCTGTTCTAATCCAGTGCGCTCAGCTGCTTAAGATCCTGCCTCCACTGCTAGTTGCCAGGACCCAGCTGACATGTTCTTCAAAGAAGTGAAGCAGCAGAGCTCAGCAATGCCTGTCGATGGGGACTCTTCAGAGGTTTTCTAACTGACAGCTGTTTGCTTTGGGTTTATATCCTACAAAAACAATTCGGGAGGCGGATGACATAAACGGCACCATGTTCCACTCCAAGGCGTTTTATTACAATGAGTTTCGCTCTGGGCGAGCTGCAGCAATCAGCACATTTTGACAGGACTTTCAGACTATGATGATATTTTCCTAAATAGTCGTCTGCACTTTGCCTACCTCTCTGGAGGAAGTTTTATTGTGTACCTGTAACAGTCCTCCTGCCAGGGGGAAAAGGGGAGGAGGAGACATTATTCCTTTTTTTTTTCCCACTCTCCCTTTCTTGGTACTTAATGACAAATTATTTGCCTTTAAGATATTTTTTTCCAGAGACTGCTAGATGGATCCAGGACACATTGTACATGAATTACACTCAACTTTTCAATTTTACACACCAGTAAATCAATTTCTTTATAGCACAACTATAAAAATGCCTATAAACACATCCAATTTCCATCACCTTCCTGATTCTTTTTTCAATGTTACAATGTATAAAGGTGCCTGTATCCAAGTCTATGCACCGGTGCCATGGGGAGTTTTTATGTATGAGAGTCAGGAGAGATAGCTGCTGGGCTATTGAAGCGTTCACCCCACAGTTATCTAACATGTATGGGCACCAATAGGCAGTTCAGAGGCATAAAAGAAGAGTCACCCGCAAAACTCAATTTAAACTACTTCTACAGCCCTAAGAAACTCACCCCTGTGCTGTATATTATTCCTTTCTGTAATGATGCAGAAATTTATCTGTTTTCATTAGATATCCAGAGCGAAAGCTGCCCAACTTGAATCTCCGGCCCACATCCACTGACACTGCATACACCAAACAAATGATGTTGGCGGGGAGAAGGATTGGGCATTTGGAGTTTCAATGCCTCATCCTTTTGTTTTATGGGAATTAGGATGTTTCCAGGGGTGTGTGGTTTTCTCCTCTCCCCTGTTGAAACTGAGTGCTCATGTGTATGGGAGAGTTGGGAGAGATGGCGGTCTGTTAAATGTTGAACAAGTATGTAAACTAACCTGGAGATTGTTAGGTAAGCTAGAAAGAAAATGATTTTGAAGTCTTCCATTGTAATCAATAATATTTATTTCCAGTTGTATATCTACGACCTGCACATTTTTAAACTTTGTTCACATTATAATGGTGGGCATCGGTTTCAATTGCCAGTGTAGCTTAAAGACTAAACCACACTGGCGTACATGTATTCTGTATTTCATCTGAGTTTTTTTGTGGACTAAATTATGACATTAAAGGTAACCTGTCATCAGAATATGAGATACAGCCACCACCTTTGAGGCCTGATATATGTCATTCTATAATGCTGCATGGAAGCCCCCAAACCAACCTGCAAGATGAGAAAAACAGCTTTTATTATACTCACCTGTGGGGTGGTCCAGTCCTAGGGGTGTCGCTTGTCTTGGTCTGGCACCTCCCTTCTTGTGATGCCATCCTCCTTCCTGCATTGTGTGGATGACGCATCCCTACGTCATTCACATAATCTCCTCAGCATCGCGCGCTTGTGCAGGCGTACTGCAATAAAGTACTGCAGTGTGCAGGCGCCGGTAATGGTCAAAGAGCCCATACGCACTGCAGTACTTTACTCTGTCCTCAAAAGGGCAGATAAGTACAACGGCGCAAAAGTGCGAGGCTGGTGAGACTGTGTGGATGACGTAGGGGAGCTTCATCTACACGTAGCAAGGAGGAGGACAGCATTGCAAGAAGGCAGGCGCTGGACTGAGACCAGAGACACCCCTCGGACTGGACCGCTGCGCAGGTGAGTATAATAGAAGGTCTTTTTCTTGTCTTGCAGGTCAGGTTGGGGGCTTGTATACAGCAATATAAAATACTAAAATACTGTATATCAGGCCTTAAAGGTGATGGCCATATCTCATCAGTAAAACCTGGCAACAGATTCACTTTAATGTTAACTTATATTTTTTTTTAATCATCATAATTCTGGGCTGCATACTTTTAGGTATAGAATATGACCATTGAAGTCTATGGAGCCTGCTTAAAATATGTAATCTCCAGTCTACTATTAGTACAGGATCAGTATCTGAATCCATTGCGTTATTTAGTCAAATAAAATGTCAAATAAACGCAAAAGCAGATACTGATCCATTAATGATGGAATACAGATTTATTTTTATTATATGTTCGTATGGATGATCTGTATTATGGATGTTTAAGAAAAGACCTAATGTGATTTTTTCCCATATATTTTTCCCCAAAAGGCCCATTTTGCCGCTGTCTCTAACATCATATCCTCCCTCTATCTGAAACTGAACCTGTCAAAAACTTTACTCCTTTTGTTTCCTCTCTCTACTAATGTGCCTATTTAGGCCTGACATAGCCATTTCCATGTGTGGTTCCTCCATTACTCCCCAGTAACACACCCGCTGTCTTGGGGTCATACTTGATTCAGAGCTTTCATTCAACCCCCATATCCGATCACTGGCCCGCTCTTGTTATCTGCACCTCAAAAACATTTCTAGAATTCGACCCTTTCTTACTTTCGACTCTGCAAACCTCTTAGGGTATGTTTCCACGTTCAGGAAACGCTGCGTTTTTGACGCTGCGTTTTTCTGCTGCGTCAAAAACGCAGCGTCCAGATGTTACAGCATAGTGGATGGGATTTTAAGAAATCCAGACTCCACTATGCGTTTAAAAACGCATGCGTTTTTGCCGCGAAAACGCATGCGTTGTGCGTTTTTTCAAAACGCTGCATGTTGCTACTATGAGCAAAACACGCAGGTACACCGCAGGTGACCTGCCAGTGACCTCAGGTGCAGTTTTGGTCAGGATTTTACTTGCATAAAATCCTGACCAAAGACTGATGCAATCCTGAACGTGGAGACATACCCTTACCGTTTCTCTTAGTCATTCTCGTCTGGACTATTGTAACTCTCTACTAATCAGCCTCCCTCTTACCAAACTCTCCCCTCTCCAATCTATCTTGAATGCTGCAGCCAGGATCATATTCCTCACCAACCGTTGCCTCTACCTTGTGCCAGTCATTACACTGGTTACCCATCCACTCCAGAATCCAGTACAATCTTATTACCCTCATCCACAAAGCACTCCATGGCTCAGCACCACCCTACATCTCATCCCTCGTCTCAGTCTACCACCCTACCCGTGCCCTCCATTCTGCTAATGACCGGAGGTTAGCATCCTCAATAATCAGAACCTCCCGCTCCCGTCTCCAAGACTTTTTACGGGCTTCACCAATTCTTTGGAATGCACTACCCAGGTTAAAACTTTTAATCCCCAATCCACACAGTTAAGCGTGGTCTAAAAACGCATTAGTTCAGACTGGCCTACCGTCTCAATGGTTTAACCTAAGTATCCCTGTGTTGCCCATTCAAAATTTTTACCATAACCAGGTTCCTCACATCATGTTCTCATACGCTTTATGCATTTAATAGCCCTCTATGTACTGTTACATACTTAGGCTGATAACCGGTTCATGCAGCATTACATGAACACCCGATTCTTACACTATGGCTGGTCCAAACAACTAAAGCAATTGTTACCATCCACTTTTTGTGATTCCCCTTTTCCTCAAAGATTGTAAGCTTGCGAGCAGGGCCCTCATTCCACTTGGTATCTGATTTGATCTGTGTGCTTATTGTTATGCTGTAATGTCTATTGTATGTACAAGTCCCCTCTAAAACGTAAAGTGCTGCGGAATATGTCAGTGCTATAGAAATTAAATTATTATTATTCATTTTTAACAACACCTGTTACTTAGGAGTTATGGATCGCATCGATCAAAATCTATAGTGGTGGGCACCCGGCAACGTCTCCTGTGTGTACATAAACTACCGAGTATAAGCCGAGGCACCTAATTTTGCCACGAAAAACTGGGTAAACTTAATGACTCAAGTATAAGCAGTGTATGCATTGTCTCCTCATCCCCATCCTGCTATGCATGGCTCCCCCATCCCTTCCCTTGTATGCATGGTTCCCCCATCCCTGTCCTTGCATGCATGGCTCCTTATCGCCCTATCCTTGTATGCATGGCTCCTTATCCCCTATCGTTGTATGCATGGCTCCTTATCCCCTATCCTTGTATGCATGGCTCCTTATCCCCTATCCTTGTATGCATGGTTCCCATTTAAAAAAAAACAAACATCCTACTCACCTTCCTGCGCGTCCTCGCTGCATCTCGTTCCGGCGCCGGCAGCTCTTCCTGCCGAGCGATCACATGTCCCCGCTCATTAAGGCAATGAATATTCACTACACGCCTATGAGAGTGGAGAGGCGTGCATATTCATTACCTTAATTTTATTTTTTTTCTTGTGATGGCAAACCACAGCGATGTAATACTCCAAATTATGGATGCAACATAGTCATGTTTGGTGTGGCTAAAATATGCTTGGTGATATGAATTTCTCCACAGGAATATCTCCTACTGGAGTATTATGACTAGAGTAGTAGAGTTGGACCTTAAACGGTCTTTCTTTACATATTATTAGCCATCCTTTTCTTATCTCAGCAGAGGAAGGACGGATTAGGGGTCTGGATAAGACGCTATATAATACCTCATCAAGACAAACTCATGGTCAGACCCAAGGAGAAGCAATATGTATTGCAGATCTGTCTATATTTTTGGCAATGATCCCCTCTGGCAGAAGCATTCACAAATTCAATCAGTAAAATGATACATAACGCAGCAAAAACACCCAATGCGAACATAGTCTAACATCATGTTACGTAAAATGTATGTCACTTAACAAATATAAAAAAAAATACCCACTGGAAAAAACAAAACTAATGTGCGAAGGAGCATAAGGCAGACAAGATCAATGCTCAGCTCCATTAATAGAACAAGCAAAAATGTAAGTGCATAAGAGGGCACTGTCTATCATTAACGTGCGTCTGCTTGCATCTACAAGATAGTAAAGTGGCTGCTACTATTCGCTATCTCCTCAGTCTGTAAATACTGCATACTTACATTAATGTACTAAGTGCTCCAACTATAAATGGTTTTAGCATTTACAGCACGGTGGGACTTGGGATACTTAAGGAACCATGTAAAAAACTCAGTAGATAAGATAAAATAAATGTATTCAACTCTTCTCCCCCGGTCCTAATATTACCACTGCAGCCATGATGCCTGTCATGTCACATGACCACTTAAGCCTGTTAGGCAGGACCTTTGTTTTATTTAAATTACACTTCTTGTGGTTTGTAACATTTTTTTCTAAGGCTATATAAATGTTAAGATATGAGTATTTTGAAATTTTTTTTTTAAGTTATCTGCTGAGGTTTATTAAGATTGAAGGGTTATACCATTTATTTTTTTTAATAGTTATCAAATATTTTAAGACTTCAAAATTATTTTTAGAATTAAACTGCAGCTTTTTATGGTTTTATCCTCACTTATGTAAGCCACGTCATTAAAATAAAAGAAATATAGAAATGTATGCAAAAATAATGGGTGTCGTAACCGCCCTTTTTCTTTTTTTTTTTTTAAAGCTATAACTGCTTGAATATATAAATAATCAACCAACACATGTGTAGTGGGATTATATAGGACATGCCTAAGGTATGGAGAAAAAATAAATTAGACTATGCCAAGAAAATTAGAGAATGTCAGGGATCCAAGAAGTAACGTTTCTCCTTGCAGAAGTTGTGGGAAATAATTCGTAAGTCATGTAGCAAGGCTTGTTAAAGGGTCGACATTGACTTCTTGGAGTGCTACTTCCTATAGGTGGCGCTAGAGTTCTAGTCCTCTTCCTCTCTGAAGACACAATTGGTATAGAGATAATGTCAAAAACTTCATGTGAAGCTGTGTTTGGTCAAATAAAACAACTTTTTATTCCATGCTAATATTTTGTAGTTTGTGTTTTTTTGCCAATGGCTCAAATATTTACATAGGATTATCCAAATTCACTTTCATGCATTATATCCTTAAAATGCATTGACCTAAACTGCACTTTGTTATGATTTTTATAGATCTGGTCATCACAGCAACACACCCAGCTTTTTATTTTTAAAGTACATGTTAAGAAATGCCCAATGAGTAAGTAGGGATGAGCGGACCCGTGGAAGTTGGGGTTCTGGTATCCAACTCAAACTTTATTTCAAGATTCAGTTCAGGTACCAGAACCCTCTCCCCCTTCTCCTCCTGGACTTCCCCCAGAACTCCGAACATTGCAATGGACTTGCAGGAGACGTCGGTGTTCGGCATTTAGCACTGGACGCTCAATGTCATGTATGATCCCTGAACTTTTAAGTTCAGTTTCGCCCAACTCCAAGTATAATCCAAATATATACTCATCCAATAATGAGCCATACATATGCTACGGAGTCACTATGTTGACCACATTTTGCAGAAGGGGGTTTTGTTGTTCTGCGGAGCAGATGTCCTCGAATCCGAACTGGGATAACAACTGCATAGAGTTTACGTTCTGTTCGATTTTACGTAGGTTTTCTCCCACACTTCAAAAGAAATACACATAGGACTGTAAATTGTGAGCCCCACTGGGGACAATTAATATTGACAATGTCTGTAGAGCGCTGGTGAATATGTTGGTGCTATATAAGCAATAGACATAAAACTTGGCCATGAACAACGCCTAATTGCACAGCTCTGTTGGAACCCATAACTGTACAATGATATATTTGTATACAGTTTTCTTTCCAGGCATCAGTTTCTTATAATACTTTGTATATAAAAAGAGGAAAGTCGTTTAAATTTCAGGATCCACTTACAGTGTGCAGAACTTGGTCTGCGATGTCTGAACTGAATGATTACAATCCTTTGGAAATTAAACCATTGTTGGGCTAGCCTGTTGTCTTTGTTCCACATTTTCTCCAATGACTTATTTATTAGTTTTATGTAGCGCCTTCCTTCTAGCAGCAAACACTTCATGAAATAATAATAGTTCTGAAATCTACCCAAAGAATGAACAACGGTTTAATTAAATGAATCCAGTCTGATTCACTGCTGCTGTCATTATCATCAAAGAAAGGAAATTAACTACTTTACAGACAGTTGTTTTGCGCGCATGTATTTGTGCACTGTTGACATTTTGTGACTCTCGAGATTTGGTTGCAAGTGAAACTTCATGGCTGTGACGATTTTGAATGGAACTAAATGAGAAAAATTAAATCTGACTATTAATATTTAGGAGTATCACATTAGTAATTTGAGAAATGGGTATGAACCCCTAAACATAATCACCCTAATATACACCTGACCATATGATCATGTCATCAACATGTAGCCCCAATGCAACACTGCAGTAAAGGTCACAAATCTTAGTCAAGTCTTTGGTTTTAAGAGAAGTACACCCAGATAAAACCATATTGGCATTACACCATCTCGGAGTAGAACATCCAATAAGAATCGAAGCTAGGAATGCCCATGTAAAGATAAAATAAACTTTATTAATTATGTTAAAAGGCATGGATAATAAAATTGATAGAACTTATGAAGAGAGATTAACAGAGATAACTCCTGCCCAAGAACCAGGTATACAAAGCAGTAAAAATGTACTATGCATTTAAGTTAGAAATATACGTATCAGAGGACCAAGTAGACCAAAGTCCATCCACAGTGTGGATAAAGGTAAGTATGCATAAAGGCAGTGTCCTATAGTGGCAAAATTATGCATATAGAGTGCATAGCAATAAATAGCGAAGCAATAATAACCTGTGAAAAAGGAGGAAAGGAACAAGAACCCTCAACTGAGTAGAGTTGTGCAAAGAGATTTGCACTGCCTTGGTCCAGCGTGCAGTCCTCCATGTCAGCTGGACTAGGGCAGTCTTCACAACTGCGTCCAGCATTCTGGACGCCTCTTGACCTTATTAGGCCCAGTGCTATCATGACGCAACACACTATATAAGGCCAGTCTCACACATCCAGATAATTCCGGTACCGGAAAAAATCGGCACCGGAGTTATCCGTGTCTGTGTGTCCGTGAGCTCACTTAGGCCATCCGTGTGGCACACGTGCGGCAGCCGTGTGCCGCATGGGTACCACACGGACCGTGCAGGAGAGACAGCGCTAAAGTGTAGCGCTGTCCCCTGCATCGTGCTGAAGCCGCGATTCATATCTTCAGTGCAGCAGCGTTTGCTGTAAAGAAGATATGAATAATCCATTTTTTTAGTGGTATTTCGTGTTTAAAATAAAGCTCCATGTCCCCACCCCCTGTGCGCCCCCCCGCTGTTCTGAAAATACTCATCCGCCTCCCTCGCAGTGTCCTGTCCTGGCCGCAGCTTCTCCTGTATGCGGTCATGTGGGGCCGCTCATTTACAGTAATGAATATGCGGCTCCACCCCTATGGGAGGTGGAGCCGCATATTCATGACTGTAATTGGCGGCCCCACGTGACCGCATACAGTAGAAGGTGCGGCCAGGACAGGAAGCAGCGACAGCCAACGAGGGAGCCGGGTGAGTATTTTCAGAACAGCGGGGGGCGCACAGGGGGTTGGGACATGGAGCTTTATTTTAAACACGAAATACCACTAAAAAAATGGATAATTCATATCTTCTTTACAGCAAACGCTGCTGCACAGAAGATATGAATCGCGGCTTCAGCACCATGTGGGGGGGACAGCGCTTACTGGAGCGCTGTCTCCTGCACGGCACACGGAGAACGTCCGTGTGCGGTACGTGTTTTACACGGACCCATTGACTTTAATGGGTCCGTGTAATACGTGCGCTCCCACGAACACTGACATGTCTCCGTGTTTGGCACACGGAGACACGGTCCGCAAAAAATCAATGACATCTGCACAGATGCATTGATTTTAATGTGTCTACGTGTGTCAGTGGCTCCGGTACGTGAGGAAAATGTCACCTCACGTACCGGAGCCACTGACGTGTGAAACCGGCCTAATGGTGAGAGGTCTTGTAATTACCCAGCAAGCAGTCACAAATGAAAACTGCCCTGGAGCAATGGACTGGTCGCCGGACAAAATGTAGGACAAATCTTTTTGTCCAACTATTTCAGATTCATATAACTTGGTGTTAAAGAGTAAGTCTCTATTATTCTTAAACAGCACAAAGTAAAAAAAAATGATACTCAATATTTATTAAATAATGTATTTGTCATGAAACAAACATTTGTATGCTAATCAGTTATTCATAGTGAACTTGTATGATTAATTTGGCAAGCGGATAGAAGCATGCCTCTCATCAATAAGATAGGTACATTTGAGTATAAAGACCCTCATACACATTAGATAGTTGTTGGCTGAATGATTGTTTGTCTGACAAATATCGTTCCCAATTGTACCATACACAGGAACATTCTGCTTGCCGCAGCATCCCTGTTTTCTCTGTGAGTCAGTGCTGGACTCCTCTTGCAATGGCTTATCTCCATGGAGAACGAAATGATCATCAGATGAATGCAGGAGGAACGAGGAGAGCTGGGAGGTCCCATATATATTTGACGGTCAACCAATCCAGCCAATATTGGCAGTTTTAGCCGACTTTGATTGTTAAACAGTTAATACAGTGTTATGGCCTTCATACATATTAGACCAGACTGTAGGGACATGCCCGATTTACAATAGAAACACCAATACCTAAGTGCCATTTATTCATAAAGGATGGAAATTGCCTCTTCAGAGAGGAGGAATAGAACTCTAGTCCTCTTCCTCCCTGAAGAGGCAATTTTCATATTTAGTTTCCTAGAGGCGCATGCATGGTGTATAAAGGTACCTTCACACTAAGTGACTTTGCAGCGAGAACGACGACGATCCGTGACGTTGCAGCGTCCTGGATAGTGATCTCGTTGTGTTTGACACGCAGCAGCGATCTGGATCCCGCTGTGATATCGTTGGTCGGAGCTAGAAGTCCAGATCTTTATTTTGTCGCTGATCACCCGCTGTCATCGCTGGATCGGTGTGTGTGACACCGATCCAGCGATGTGTTCACTTGTAACCAGGGTAAATATCGGGTTACTAAGCGCAGGGCCGCGCTTAGTAACCCGATATTTACCCTGGTTACCATTGTAAAAGTAAAAAAAAAAACTACATACTCACCTTGTGATGTCTGTCACGTCCCCCGCCGGCGGCTTCCCTGAATTGGATGTATCAGCGCCAGCCAGCCGTAAAGCAGAGCACAGCGGTGACATCACCGCTGTGCTCTGCTTTACGGCCGGCTGGCGCTGACACATTCAGTGCAGGGAAGCCGCCGGCGGGGGACGTGACAGACATCACAAGGTGAGTATGTAGAGTTTTTTTTTTTACTTTTACAATGGTAACCAGGGTAAATATCGGGTTACTAAGCGCGGCCCTGCGCTTAGTAACCCGATATTTACCCTGGTTACAAGTGAACACATCGCTGGATCGGTGTCACACACACCGATCCAGCGATGACAGCGGGTGATCAGCGACAAAATAAAGTTCTGGACTTCTAGCTCCGACCAACGATATCACAGCGGGATCCAGATCGCCGCTGCGTGTTAAACACAACGAGATCGCTACCAGGACGCTGCAACGTCACGGATCGTCGTCGTTCTCGCTGCAAAGTCGCTTAGTGTGAAGGTACCTTTATTCCTTATATCTTATTCATAAAGGAATAACATAGGAACAGTCCTAAAGGTGCTCCAGCATTGTTATTCAAGGGGAATTAGAGTTTTTATTAAAACAAATAAGTCAGGAGAGCCAACAGATCATTTTTTTATAGTTTTTAAACTTTGTAATAAATTAACCTTCTTCAATGATTATGTAGGTGGAACCTAGCAGACACCTCATAAAGAGCCATTAAGGTGACAAATGAATGTCAGATAAGGGAATCGATTTGCAGAATCCTGGTCCAGTGACCATGTCCGTATTCAGTGGCTGCTGCACAGGAGTCATGTGAACATCCACTATACTACCGTCATCCCTGGCTCCTGATTGATTAGCTGGCCTGGTGCAATGCCATCGTTGAGGCGTGATGAATATATGAAGTCACACCAGGATGACTTATCAAAAGAGGAGCCGGGGCTCTCGGCACATGGCCACAAAATACTGATGTGACCACTTGACCTGCAAATTCAGTCACTCATCTATTCTGTCAGGGTTTTACAAACAGGATTGGATTGTGAATTTAAAAGCATTGACACTTGTACTTAATTCATTCATGATATTAACAGTTCAGTGCGGAAGCTAATCAGTGATTGACAGTAATCTTAATATCCACACTTATACAGTTCATCAATCTGAGTAAAATCACCCACTAATATCAGACTGATAAGAGATTTCAATTAATTAAAGTCCATATATACACCTTGCACATATTATTCATATTGTTCCCGAAATACAAAGCTAAAACAATTTTCTAAATAGCCCTAAATAAATATTTCCTATCACATTGCTGTTGCGGAATTTATCCAAGTTCTTAATCCAGGTAAGAGCTTTTACAGAAATGTTACTGATCCACCAGAGATCCTCCTTGTGACTGCTCTCCCTTCCCTCAGTGTTAGAGATAGCAGCACGAAAAGAAAGGGGGTTGCACTCAGATCTCAACAGCATAAAAAGCAGAGAAAGTATCTCAGTGGGGCACAGAAACAGGGCTATAGATGAGAAGGAAAACATTTGAAGAGGAAATAAATGCAGGGATTAACCCAAGCATATATTAAAAAAAAAGCTAATGAAGATTAATGCACTCTGCATATGTACAGACCTCACATTCAGCCTATATAACAGGGAGAGACACTCCAACCAAAGAAGAACCTGCTGCCTGAATCAAATATCTAACTGCGAAATGGAAGGGGGGGGGGGGCTGAAAATGACAGAAATAAAGCAATATCGTTAGACAATAAAAATTGCACTTATGACTGTAAAAGGTTTTTTTTTTAGTCAATGCTGTCTGTAAATTACACAGGATAATAATAATAATAATAATAATAATAATAATTTTATTTATATAGCGCCAACATATTCCGCAGCGCTTTACAACTTATAGAGGGGACTTGTACAGACAATAGACATTACAGCATAACAGAAATCACAGTTCAAAACAGATACCAGTAGGAATGAGGGCCCTGCTCGCAAGCTTACAATCTATGAGGAAAAGGGGAGACACGAGAGGTGGATGGTAACAATTGCTTTAGTTATTTGGACCAGCCATAGTGTAAGGCCCGGGTGTTCATGTAAAGCTGCATGAACCAGTTAACAGCCTAAGTATGTAACAGTACAGACACAGAGGCTATTAACTGCATAAAGTGTATGAGAACATGATGCGAGGAACCTGATGATGTTTTATTTTTTATTTTTTCTATTTTTTTTTTTTTTTTATACGCCACACAGGGAGTTAGGTTAATGCGTTGAGGCGGTAGGCCAATCTGAACAAATGAGTTTTTAGGGCACGCTTAAAACTGTGGGGATTAATCTTATCACCCTGGGTAGTGCATTCCAAAGAATCGGCGCAGCACGTGCAAAGTCTTGGAGACGGGAGTGGGAGGTTCTGATTATTGAGGATGCTAACCTGAGGTCATTAGTGGAGCGGAGGGCACGGGTAGGGTGGTAGACTGAGACCAGAGAGGAGATGTAGGGTGGTGCTGAGCCATGGAGTGCTTTGTGGATGAGGGTAGTAGTTTTGTACTGGATTCTGGAGTGGATGGGTAACCAGTGTAATGACTGGCACAAGGTAGAGGTATCAGTGTAACGGTTGGTGAGAAATATGATCCTGGCAGCAGCATTCAGGACAGATTGGAGTGGGGAGAGTTTGGTAAGAGGGAGGCCGATTAGTAGAGAGTTACAATAGTCCAGACGAGAATGAATAAGTGAGACAGTAAGAGTTAAAAGTTAAAGTTACACTATGCCAAATATTACACAAGTTGAATGGCTGACAGTGGTTACATGGCAAACGTGGGCCAAGCTCAATCATCCATTAACATTTAATCACTAGGCCAATTTACAGATATAATAATTTACATTCACATGTTTTGGCTCCTCTTCCAATTTATATAATTGACTGAGCTTATGTCTGCAGAAAAAAACACTTAAGTTTTATGAACCCAATTTATTGAATTCTTTCTTTAGATTTGGTGATTGTAGTTAAACCAGATAGTGGTTATATCCAGTAATTTTAGAATATCTTATGCTCAATTATCACCTCTAAACAAATGGGCAATGCCTTTACAGAGGTATATTCATCAGCTAGACAACTAGTTCAAGGTGAGTATCCTGCCACAATTATGGTTTACAATCATACCGCAGTCATCTGTGCCAGGAATATACAAGTACACAGGATTTATGCTTTGCACAGTATCCGAGCTGGCTTAGTCAGTGAAAAGTTTTTTCCCCTCATTTGTCTTTTACTCATCATAATTCCAGATAATTAAGCATAAAACCTTGCTCGTGATTTAATAGCTTATTAGTACAGAGGAAGGAATAGTAGGGAAGTTATTGTCCTGCACCATGTGCTTTTGGGACAGTGCTCTTGATGAGTAATGTCGAGACCCTATGGGAGTAATAATCTTGCTGCACAGACGTTGCATGCTCCATCATCACGCAGTTTCTGCAGTCACAGTCCAGTCTATTTTCGTCAGGCTGCGAGACTATAACCCAATTAGAAACCATTAGCTTCTCATTTTCTAATTTCCAGAAAATCTTTTTTGAGGAACTTCCATCCTGTGCTTGATGTAGTCATAATGAAATGCTTATTACTTGGAACATAACGAGGTTTGTTTTCTCCAATTGGCAGCAATCTTTCATGGAAATAAAACCAGAATGACTGACATACATACGGCCACTTGTAGGATGATAACGCATGGTGGGAATTACTGACATCTGGAGTTTGCAAATGAAGAATTGCATCAGTAAGGTTGTTGATAGTCTGATATTTTATATTAAACTGGAGAATTAAGTTCGGTTAGCAGAAGCCATGACCTTGGTGCCATAACTGTGTGGGAGGAAAGACAATGCTCACATTATCCATCTATAGAAAGGGAATACATAGAATCACTTCCATACATGTGGACTATATACTGGAAGATAAAAAAAAGCTGTTCTTTATTCAGTTTCTCTAGAATAGCTTGTGTTTTAATGGGTTACTTATGAGATAAAAGAAGGTTAATAAGCCAAGAGGCAGGCAGACACCAATTGTAACCCTTTACTAAATTATGTAGAAATCATATAAGGATTACTATCCCATGCATTAAATGAGCTGTCTCTTTATGTATAACGGTTTCAGGTCTGCTATATAAAAAAAAAGTATGGTAGTAATGTATTGTGATTGAGTTTTTGATACAGAAAAAACATGTCAGTAGGGCATTTAGTAAAAAGGGTTTGGACCACTATATATTGAGGCATCTCGAAAACTCCTACTGGCCCAGCAGAACCAATGTTGTTGCAACGGAGTTTCATTCAGCCAGTCTCGATCATAAACATTTAGGGCGTGCTGGCTCCCAAACAGTTATGGGGTACGTACAGACGTACCATCAGACTGCAGCACACCACAATGACGCAGATATACTTTTTTTATGTAGTTATTCTGTGACATGCTTCAGGCCACTTTCACAAATGTAATTTTCTCATACGTGCGTTCACAGATAGAACAAGTACCCATTATAGTCTATGGTACTGTTCACATGTCATTACTTTGCACCCAGATTACTGGCTCATACATATTCAACAAAAATCTACCAAAACTCCTATTTATGGCATCATCACTTAATGTCTATGAGTGGCCTCCCATCCGACAACTATCTAATGGATTAATCAAGGCCAGCTCAAGGCTGGATTTCCATTCATCAGTTGTGTCAGGATAGTTTTATTGTTTTTTTAAAGCCTGAGGCAACTGATGCCAAGTTAGTCATTGCTAGTGTTGAGCGATACCGTCCGATACTTGAAAGTATCGGTATCGGAAAGTATCGGCCGATACCGGCAAAGTATCGGATCTAATCTGATACCGATACCCGATACCAATACAAGTCAATGGGACTCAAGTATCGGACGGTATCCTTGATGGTTCCCAGGGTCTGAAGGAGAGGAAACTCTCCTTCAGGCCCTGGGATCCATATTAATGTGTAAAAGAAAGAATTAAAATTAAAAATATTGCTATACTCACCTCTCCGACACAGCCTGGACCTTACCGAGGGAACCGGCAGCGTTCTTTGCTTAAAATGCGCGCGTTTACTGCCTTCCGTGACGTCACGGCTTGTGATTGGTCGCGTGCCGCCCATGTGGCCGCGACGCGACCAATCACAGCAAGCCGTGACATAATTTTCAGGTCCTGAATGCCTAATTCTAGGCATTCAGGATTTGAAATATCGGATTACGTACCGGTAATGCTCTTTTATAGAGCCCACGACAGCACCCACTGAGAGAGGGGATCCGCCCCTGGGAACAGGAAACCTACAGAGAGATAAAACGGGCGGCCCCCCCTCGCTCCTCAGTTGTTTTACAGAGAATAAGGAGGAACCGCCGCCAGGCTTATTAGTTCAACAGGTTCAGTTATATATACATATTTACAACTTCATAGCCTCTTACTCTTATTATATACATCTCCCTACAAGACACCACGTGCAACTAAAAAAAGAAAAGGGAGGGAATCGAATGGGTGCTGTCGTGGGCTCTATAAAAGAGCATTACCGGTACGTAATCCGATATTTTCTATTCGCCACGACAGCACCCACTGAGAGATTTACAGAGATTGTAGATTGGGTGGGTTAACTGAGTCAAGAACCGAAACCCCAAAGGTTAGATCAGAAGCAGCAGATAGGTCTAGTCTATAGTGCTTATAGAAGGTATTAGGCGAAGACCAAGTTGCAGCCTTACATATAAGGTGTATTGGCACGTTCGCTCTTTCTGCCCAGGAAGTCGACACGGCCCTAGTGGAGTGTGCTCCGATATGCAGAGGAGGATCTCTTCCCTTAGATTTGTACGCCAAGATTATAGCATCCCGGATCCAGCGCGACAGTGTGCACTTTGTGACTCTGGATCCTTTGTTTTTCCCCTGGAAAGACACAGAGAGACCTACTCTCCCTCCAGTCCCTAGTTCTTTCTATATAGGTTAGAATAGCTCTTTTAACGTCTAGGGTATGAAGCCTAGCTTCTTCTGGAGTCGAGTGGTTCTCATAAAAGGTAGGTAACAAGATCTCCTGAGACCTATGAAAACTAGTGGCTACCTTAGGGAGATAACATGGATCTGTTTTTAAAACTATTCTGTCAGAAGTCACTGATAGGAATGGAGGATCTACTGATAAGGCATGGAGATCACTCACCCTTCTGGCAGATACTAATGCCACTAGTAATATCGTTTTTAATGAGATATGCTTCAGAGAGGCTGTCTGAAGAGGCTCAAAAGGGCTTTGTGTCAATGCATCCAGGACTAACGTCAGATCCCACTGAGGAATCTGTGGTACTCTAATAGGTTTTGATCTCTCGCAAGCAGAAATAAACCTAGATATCCATCTATTGCCTGCAATATCAGAATTAAATAGAGCTCCTAGAGCCGAAATTTGGACCTTTAATGTGCTAACCGAGAGTCCCAAGTCCAGACCCTTCTGTAGAAATTCTAATATTGAGAATATAGGAACTTCCGAAGAGAGTTGTGCAGTATGGAATTCAAGAAATTTCTTCCAAATCCTAACATAAATTCTGGTAGTGGAAGGCTTTCTACTCCTCATGAGGGTATTTATTAGCCCCCTAGAGAACCCTCTAAGCTCTAGTAATTGCCTCTCAAATTCCAGACAGTCAAGTTCATTCCTTTCACTTGAGGATGTAGGAACGGCCCCTGAGATAGAAGGTCTTTGGTCTGAGGCAGAATCCAGGGGTCTGAAATTGACATCGCTCTGAGCCACGAAAACCATGGCCTCTTGGGCCAGAATGGGGCTATCAGCAGAACTCTTGCCCCTTCTTCCCTTATCTTTCTTATGACCACTGGCAGTAGATTCCATGGAGGGAATGCATAGGCTAGGTCGAATGCCCATGTTATATGGAGGGCATCGAATATGTCTGGATTGTCCTCTCTGCATAGAGAGGCAAACATCCTCACCTGACGGTTTGCTCGTGTGGAGAACAAGTCTATCCGGGGTACACCCCATTTGGCTGTTATTAACTTGAACACTTTCCTGTTGAGCATCCATTCCCCCTGATGCAGAGTGTGGCGGCTGAGGAAGTCTGCACGAAGATTGTCTATGCCTCTGATATGAACTGCCGACAAGGATAGTAGGTGACCTTCGGCTAGCTCCATGATGTCTGAAGCAACTCCCATAAGATTTTCTGACCGAGTACCTCCTTGACGGTTCAGATAGGCCACTGCGGTTGTGTTGTCGGAGAAGACCCTTATGTGAGAGCCTCTCAGCTGAGGGAGAAAGTGGAGCAGGGAATAAAATATAGCCTTCAACTCTTTTACATTAGAGGAATTCTCAAGCTCTGCATAAGACCAGAGACCCTGGGCTACCTGATCCTGAAAGTGTGCTCCCCAGCCATCGGGACTAGCGTCCGTGGTAACGTTAGTGGATGAAGTGATAACCCATAAAACTCCCTTAGATAGATTGTCCCAATCTAACCACCATGCAAGGGAGTGTATTACATCTGACGTTAGAACAACTGTGTCATCCAGCTTTCCTTCCCTCCTAATGTCCTCTTGTAATACAAATTTCTGTAGCTGTCTAGTGTGGAATTGCGCCCATTGGACAGCGGGAAGACAGGAAGTCAGGGAACCTAATAAAGACATGGCATTCCTCAATGACATACTACGCTTACTGATGGCTATACTCACTTTATGTATTATGGTGGTCTTTTTCTCATCAGGAAGCCTACATATCTGGTCAACTGAGTCCAATAGGAGCCCCAGAAATTTCTGACATGTCACAGGCTGGAGCCTGGATTTTTCCCAGTTTATAATCCAGCCCAGTCTTTGCAAAGAAAATACTACTTCCCCCAACCTCCTCTCACACTGTAGGGAATCTCTACCTACAATCAACAGGTCATCTAGATACGGAATTACTAGTGTGTCCCTTACTCGTAGGAAGGACATTACCTCTGATAGTAATTTGGAAAAAACCCTTGGAGCCATGGATAAACCAAATGGCATAGCCCGGTATTGTAGGTGACAGACCTGCCCCTCTATAACCACTGCTACCCGGAGAAATTTTTGGTGTAACTGGTGTATGGGGAGATGGTAGTAAGCATCCTTAAGATCCAATACTACCATGTAGCAATTTGGAAACAAATTTTTAATAGCTGAACGAATAGATTCCATTTTAAATGTTCTGGGTTTTATAAAGGAATTTAATTTTCTCAAATTGATTATGGTTCTGAAAGAGCCGTCCGGCTTAGAAATTAGAAATAAGGGGGAGTAGAAGCCCTTCCCTATCTGGGATGGTGGTACTTCTATTAATACGTGTTTGGATATGAGGGATTTAATTTCCGTTTCAAGGGCCTCCTGCTGAGGCCTAGATTTTAAGGATGTAAGAAGGAAGGAATCCGGAGGTGTTTGGATGAAATCTAAAGCGAGGCCTGAAGAAACTAAATTGATGGCCCACGGATTGACCGTTATTTCCTTCCATTGCTCTGCAAAGTGTAGAAGTCTAGCTCCCACTGGCAGAACCGGGTCAACGGAATTTATCCGCTGGCTTAAAGGGACGTTTATTGAATAGATTTCCTTTTTGTTTGAATTCTTTATTATTATTCCATCGGTCTTTAAAGCCTCCCTTCTTGCCGAATGGTGGCTTCCTGAACGCCCTTCCTGACAGGGTATGGCACACAATTTAGACCTGGACTGGGCATCTCCTTTCCAGTTTTTTAGCCATAAGGCTCTACGAGCCGTGTTAGTAAGACTGGCCGTTCTGGCCGCTAGACGGAGTGAGTCAATAGAGGCATCAGAAATAAATGCCGCAGCCCCCTTAATTAAAGGAATAGCGGAGCGCAATTTTTCCCTGGATACTCCGGTTTTAATGTTTTGGTCCAGCTGGTCAAGCCAAACTAGCATAGACCTGCTAGTAGAAGTGGCTGCAATTGCAGGTTTAAAGGCCGTTACACAGGCTTCCCATGACTTTTTAAGTATTGTGTCAGATTTCCTGTCCATAGGATCTGATAAGGAACCTGCATCTTCAACTGGCAGGGAAGAACGGCGGGAGGTGGATGCCACCGCCGCATCCACTTTAGGTACTTTGGACTAAGTGGTCAAGTCCTCATCATCAAAGGGGTACCGCCTTTTACACGAGACTGGCACAAACCCCTTTTGTCCTTTACTCCATTCCCGTTTAACCAGGTCCTTGATGGCCTGATTCACTGGAAACACATGGCCTTTTTTCTGTGAAAGACCAGCAAACATAGCGTCCTGAGGTGTCTGAGGTTCCTTAGACTCTGCTACCCCCATAGTACCTCTCACTGACTTAATCAGATTATTTACACTGTCTGTGGGGAAACAGACGTAATCCTCCTCATCCGAGGAGCCTGATTTCTGAGAAACGTCTGAGCTGACCTCCCCACTTTCTGCTGACGTGTCTGCTGCAGGTGAAGGCGCCTTCCTGGTTCTTTTCTCAACATTCACCGCCGGACTACCTCCCAAGGACTGAAGCTCTTCCCTGATCATGAGACGAATCTCCTTCATCCTGACCGAACTCTCCTGCTGCAAGGTGTAATCTATGCAACTCTGACATAATTTTTTAATATAGGAGTCCGGCAGGGGCTCAATACACATCGCACACTGCTTGTGCCTAGATTTCTCCGTCCGCTTACCCTATAAGATAGAAGTAGGAGAACTACCATTAGCCCCCATAAAGCCAGCTACACATTTACCCAGGAGTAAGGTTAAATACCGTCTGCCGGGTTGTACGATCAGCTTTCGGTGCAGAGCGGCCTGACTTTTTCACAGATTTCTCAGCGGAGTCACTTCTCTTTGAGTGTCCACTGCCTTTCTCTTTGGCATCACCACTAGGCAGGATTAAATCCTCCAGTGGGCGCTCGATATCCTCCTGGGACGACATGTTGCGCAACCAGGAGAGCTCTAAACTGCCTTATATAGCACCGCCTGTGCTTCACAGCTGAGAAAGCACTCCCCCTTTTTTTTTTTTTTTTTTTCTTGTACCTGACCATAGAGGAGATTAGCGATTATCCCAGGTGTGTGGCCCGCAGTCTCCTTCTCCAGCCGCAGATGCTTGTAGTAATTACCGGCAACCGCAATGGCGCCTATAGCCGAGCCCAGGCTGACCTCGCGACCTCGGAAGTTCCACTAAGCATTTCCGGGACGCCGATGCTACTGCGCATGCGCCGGCGTCCCTGCTACATGCTGGAAGACGCCGCACCTGCAGCCATGTCAGACATTCAGTATCTCCGCTCCGGAGCACCAGGAGGGGAACCAACCACCGGGGAGACGCCAGCACCACCGCAGCTCCATATTTCTTAGGAGTATATCCTCTTACCTGCCCAGGACCCCGGGCCGGACGAGGTAGGTGCCGCTCCGCATCATTGGTGGCCCATACAACAGTGTCCCAGCAGGGAGACTGTTGACAGCATCAGCAGACGAGGGGTCCACAGGATCATCCCCCGTCTCTGTTCTACCCGCTCTGGAGCCCCTGCCGCTCAGCAGAGTCGTACAGGCGGCAGTCCAGGCGGGTTTTTCCTCTTCATACTCCATAGAGTCTTCTCTGTGGGTTCCCGTCTAGGAACAGGAAACCAACTGAGGAGCGAGGGGGGGCCGCCCCTTTTATCTCTCTGTAGGTTTCCTGTTCCCAGGGGCGGATCCCCTCTCTCAGTGGGTGCTGTCGTGGCGAATAGAAAAATTACGTTACGGCTTGTGATTGGTCGCGTCGCGGTCACATGGGCGACGCGACCAATCACAAGCCGTGACGTCACGGGAGGCAGGAAACGCGCGCATTTTAAAATTACGTCACGGCTTGTGATTGGTTGCGTGCCGCCCATGTGACCGCGTCGCAACCAATCACAGCAAGCCGTGATGTAATTTTCAGGTCCTGAATGCAGAATTAGGAAGGAAGGCAGTAAACGCGCGCATTTTAAGCAAAGAACGCTGCCGGTTCCCTCGGTAAGGTCCAGGCTGCGTCGGAAAGGTGAGTATAGCAATATTTTTTATTTTAATTCTTTCTTTTAAACATTAATGTTGTTTCGATACCGATACCCGATACCACAAAAGTATCGGATCTCGGTATCGGAATTCCGATACCCGCAAGTATCGGCCAATACCCGATACTTGCGGTATCGGAATGCTCAACACTAGTCATTGCCAGACCTGAAAACTCAGCATAAAGCATTTTCTAATCCAGCTTTAGTGCCATTTTGACACATCAACTGATGCACCAGAATAAACAGAATAGTCTCTTACCATGGAGAAAGATCTGCATAGGAGCAGTAGAAAATAAAAGGGAACCTGTAGGCAGGTGATAAGACCCTAAACTCATGTCACTTACGTAAAGTCAGTTTCTTCATTATCTAGAAAATTTCAATGTATCAGCAAACGTATATGCAAATGAGTACAGTAGTGCAAGGGGCTTGGCTTGCATTTACAGCTCTCTAGCCCCTCTTCCTCTTTCCCCTCCCATGACTGACCTCCTGTCAGTGACTTAGGCTACGTTCACATTAGCGTTGTGCGGCGCAGCGTCAGGCGCAGCCGCGGCGACGCATGCGTCATGCGCTCCTATATTTAACATGGGGGGCGCATGGACATAAGTTGTCTTGCGTTTTGTGATGCATGCGTCATTTTGGCGCAACTGTCAGGGTGCAGAGGACGCTGCATGATGCAGTTTTTTCTGCGCCAAAAATCATGCAAAAAATGAATGCATGCGTCACAAAACGCTGCGTTGTGCATGCGTTTTGCATGTGATTTGTCGCCGACGCTGCGCCGCACAACGCAAATGTGAACGTAGCCTTACGGGTCACTTCTTATTCTGTCACCATCTCTACTGATTTAGATCTCGCACTGTCGCTGCCATTCCTAGGGGAGGCACATGCGCAGATCGATAGTCCAGCTCTCAAGTCAACACAACCTTACTGGGAATGACTGTCTGTGATCTGCTCCTCCGCTTGAGCTCTCACATTGAGAAAAGTAATCAGTCAGTCACTGTAAAAAGATAGAGAGGCCAGAGAGCTGTAAGTGCAGGCCAAGCCCCCTACACTAATGAGTTTATTTGCATAATTATTACCCAATGGATTTCTAGAAAAAAGAGAAACTGGCATAATATTAACCCCTTCACCACCTTGGGATTTTCCTTTTTTTTTTTTCTTTTACCCGCCTGTTTATAAAGGAATTAACCCCTTTCTGACCTCGGACGGGATAGTACGTCCGAGGTCAGAACCCCCGCTTTGATGAGGGCTCCGGCGGTGAGCCCGCATCAAAGCCGGGACATGTCAGCTGTTTTGAACAGCTGACATGTGCCCACAATAGCGGTGGGTGAAATCGCGATTCACCCACCGCTATTAACTAGTTAAATGCCGCTGTCAAATGCTGACAGAGGCATTTAACTGGCGCTTCTGGCCGGAAATGAGCGCATCGCTGACCCCCGCCACATGATCGGGGGTCAGCGATGTTTCTGTATAGTAACCATAGAGGTCCTTGAGACCTCTATTGTTACTGATACCGGATAGCTGTAAACTCCACCCTGTGGTCGACGCTCATAGTACACCCGAATTTCTGCTGCATAGCAGCGATCTGATGATCGCTGCTATGTAGCAGAGGCGATCGAGTTGTGCCAGCTTCTAGCCTCCCATGGAGGCTATTGACGCATGGCAAAAGTAAAAAAAAAAAAAAGTAAAAAAAATGTGAAAAAAATTTCAAAATATAAAAGTTTAAATCACCCCCCTTTCGCCCCATTCAAAATAAATCAATTAAAAAAAACAAAAAACCTACACATATTTGGTATCGCCGCGTTCAGAATCGCCCGATCGATCAATAAAAAAAGCATTAACCTGATCGCTAAACGGAGTAGCGAGAAGAAAATTCGAAACGCCAGAATTACGTTTTTTTGGCCGCCGTGACATTGCATTAAAATGCAATAACGGGCGATCAAAAGAACGTATCTGCACCGAAATGCTATCATTAAAAACGCCAGCTCGGCATGCAAAAAATAAGCCCTCAACCGACCCCAGATCATGAAAAATGGAGACGCTACGGGTATCGGAAAATAGCACAATTTTTTTTTTTTTTAAAGCAAAGTTTGGAATTTATTTTCACCACTTAGATAAAAAATAACCCAGTCATGTTAGGTGTCTATGAACTCGTAATGACCTGGAGAATCATGATGGCAGGTCAGTTTTAGCATTTAGTGAACCTAGCAAAAAAGCCAAACAAAAAACAAGTGTGGGACCGCACTTGGAATTTTTTTCCTGTTTTCTAGTACACGACATGCTAAAACCAATGATGTCGTTCAAAAGTACAACTTGTTTTGCAAAAAATTAGCCCTCACATGGCCATATTGACGGAAAAATAAAAAAAAGTTATGGCTCTGGGAGGGAGGGGAGCGAAAAACGAACACGGAAAAACGGAAAATCTCAAGGTCATTAAGGGGTTAATTATTTTATTTTCCCCTCAATGTGGCCGTTTGAGAGTTTGTTTCTTGCAGGAATAGATGTACTATTGAACACCACCACTGGGTTATCCATGTAATGTACTGGAAAACAAAAAAAATTCAAGTGCAATGAAATTGCAAAAAAGTGCAAGAATTCCACATTTTTTCTTTCCTTACCTTGGTCACTAAACACTAAAACTTACCTGAAATTATGATTATCCAGGTCATTACAGATACCAAACATGTATAGGTTCTTTTTAATTTAAGTGGTAAAAAAGCGCCAAAGTTTGTAAAATAAAAAAGGCGTCTTTTTCCGAGACCCTCATAGCGTCTCTATTTTTCGTGATCTGGGGCTAGGTGAGGGCTTACTTTTTGCACTCCGAGCTGATGTTTTTCTTGATACCATTTTGTGGAAGAGAAGATCTTCTTATCCCCTGTTACAGCATTTTATTGCAACGTTGCACTGACCAAAAAAATGTAATTCTGGCATTTTTATTTTTTCTTGTTCCCCGTTTACCGATTGGATTAATTCTTTTTATTTTCTGATCAGGCGGCTCTGAACAACACAGCGATATTAATAATAAATAATATACTTTCATTTTTTTTAATGATTTTAATTTGAATGGGGCAAAAATGGGGGAAGGGGTAATTTAAACCTTTATTTTTCTATATTTTTAAAAACTTTTTTACTTGCTTCAATAGTCTACTTAGGAGACTTGAAGCTGCGATCTTTATATCGCTTGTGCTGCACATAGCAGGGCTTCATCCCTGTTTTGTGTAGCAGAAATGATCAGCTGCTATGAGAGCCGCTCATATCAGATCAGCAATGATAAGCATGGGGGTCTCCTGCGGAGGCCCAGCAGTCATGCCAACCCATTGGTGCCCCACGATCATGTGACAGGAGTGGCGATGGGAGGGATAGTGACTCGATTCTGGCACGTGCATATTAAATGCCGTTGTCAGATATTGACAGCATTTACCATGTTTACAGTCGTGTGTGGACGTACCTATATGTCATAGGTTGTGAAGGGGTTAATGTATAAACCTAATCAACATTTCAGATGCTTTATATAAGTGATGGAAGTTTAAAATCTAAAAACCTGTTGACTGGTTTAAAGGGGGATTCTCAAGTTATTACATTGCTTTTATTAATTAGTATGAAAAAGTTTTCAACTTTATTTTCTTATCGGTTCTCATTTTCCTGTAATGTGAGCATTCATCTTTCGTAAAGTACAGCTAGTTTCCATGGAGCTCGATCCCTAGTTCCAGCCCAGACATTGGCCAACAGTGAGCACTTGTTACATTACAGGAGAGATCTTAACTCATAACATACCAGTCAGCTATCTCCAACCTACTGATTTCTATACAGCAGTTAGCTGCTTGTCCCCCTCCTAACCAGCTGCTGTTATAAATCTTGCAAAATCACCAGCTCTTAGCTTTCAAAGTGGTTGCCCTCATCACTGCTGTCACTGTCCCAAGCCATGTTCTTGTTCAAAGGCTTTGTTCTGTCTAAAGAAAATATAGATACAACAGTGTAGACTTCAAAACAAACCACTGGCAGGAGAATTATAAACCTCAGCAGACGTTCTGCTGTAACACATTCAGCTAATACTACAGGCTTGCAGCTGAACTGACCTAACCAAAGCTCACCCCACCAGAAACCAGGTTGTAAGGAGACTGTCTCTTGCATATTGCAGAGCTATGTAGTCTACTTACTATGTGAAAATACCAATTTATTAATAGGAGAGTTATAAAATTGTAGACTAAACAGAATGGTCTGTGTCCAGTATGGTAGCTCCGCTCCACTGAATTGAATATGCCTCAACTGCAGAACACCTAACCATGTAATCGGTCAATGGTTTGTACGAATATCACCTTTTTTTCCTCTTAATTTGTAGAACCCCATTAAGACTAGTTGCAAAGTTGCTTTATTTTTAAATTAAGCTGTATTGGAACCATAGGAAAACATTGCTGGACCTCCTCATATAGCCTGTCAGCAAAGATGGGTATAACAGAAGAATTCCATGATTTTAACTATAGACAAGTTTTTAGTATTAGAAATCTTGAAACGACCCTGCGTGACCCGATGCATCCTATTTTGCAGAAAAACAAATTAAAGAATATATATGGCATTACATCCATCTTCAGACTGTCACGGAACAATCACTGACACCAGCATTATAAATTGAATATGGTTAGGCACATATTCTCTAATGCTTTACACATTGCAAAAGTTTCCAGTCACATCTAAATGGGCATTGATTCATGAGTATCTAAATGGAAAATGTCCATCACGTTTGTAAAATCTATAAATGACTTGTCAAGCATTTGGGAAACTGAGAATTTGAAACCAAGCATGGAATTGTATTGGCCCTGGGAACAAATACAATAGACTTCATGTATGTACCTGAACAACTTTAAATCATTTACCCTTTCAAATTTATGGTTGAGTTTTATCACAAGAAGAAACTGCAGTCATCAATATGTTGTATCTATAAAGGGAACCAGTCATTAGATTCATGTGCCCAAATAGCAGGCAGCATGAATCAGAGCTTGGCTATGTGATCTAAGGCTATATTAACATTTCTAAAATGCTGCAGAGATGGGGAGAGACTTATTCAATGACATCCCCAGCTAGCTTCTCCTTCTCTGCTTTAGTTGATCGACCAGTCCCTATGTGTGACCAATCTCTCCTTCATGTGTACAATCAGCTGAAGCATGGGAGAAGAATATAGCTGAGGACCACATTGGTTGAGTAGAACCTCTCCTTATGTTTTCCAGCTGGCTTTCAATCTACGTTCTTTTTTTTAAATTCTGCAGCATTTCAGAATAAATCATACCTCCCTGAAAACCCACAGCCAGGCTCTGATCCATGCTACGTTTTGTTGGGGCAACTTGAATCTAATGATAGATCCCCATTTAATCAACACAGATGAGATCCACAATGGTTCCACCCAAAGGTAAACTGTAATTTACCATTATCCAATTAATCCATTTGTTTAAAACATTACACATGCATCTAAAACTCTACTATAAAACTTGAATACTGGTATTTGGGTGAAAGTTTATTTATTTTTTTTGTCCTTCTTTATCTTATTAGCCTATTATGCCTCCACCAAGTCGCAGATGTGAAATGTTGTGTGCCTCTGCCAATATATGGCTAATAAAATGCACAGCTTGCTTTTATGGCAGGAAGAGAAAACAGAAATTACTGCACCCAATGCAAGTAGTTTTCTGCTTGAAAAGCGAGAATGCCATTGAAGAGAGGAGCTGATTCCTGCTACCGGAATCATGGGCACGATGAGCTCTGGCTCAGTTTTGCTGAGGCAATTTTTTTTCTTCTAAAATCCTTAGGTGTTTCAGAGAGAAACATTTAAAAGGTGGGAACCAGGTGCCTTGGGTGACTAGTCCAAGACGCAGAACCCCAGGGGATTCTCCCAGCCTTTCTCTCCATGATTGACAAGTCTCTTCCTACATGTATGCAAGGGAGGGATCTGTAGCTCAAGGGAGCAGGGTGAAGAGAAACTGCCAGGAACTGCCCACTTAGACTAGTCACGTGAGCCACATGGTCAAAAGATGACTTAAATGCATATTTTCTCTGAAACAATGCAGCTTTTCAGAGGAAAACACACCTTGTTGAAATTACTGAGGTTGTGTCATGTTTTGGGGGTCTTCAATTAGCGGTCATGTTTGCTTTAAGGCCTCATGTCACTGACGGAACACAGTCTGCTGCTCTGAGTTATGGATTAAAATCACCCACTCATGTCTAGTTTTTTCTAGCATATTATCTTAGTAATAAATAAATCTCAGCATATTAGCTCAGTAATATATGAATTTATCTTCACTCAAAGATTTTACCTGGGATTTCTGAGTATGATCGATCAGTCCAGAAAGATAAAAAAAGCAAATTTCTCTGATAAGATACAGTACAGACCAAAAGTTTGGACACACCTTCTCATTTAAAGATTTTTCTGTATTTTCATTACTATGAAAATTGTACATTCACACTGAGGGCATCAAAACTATGAATTACCGTATTTTGCGGACTACAAGACGCACTTTTTCCCCCCCAAAAAAGGGGGGAAAATGGGGGGTGCGTCTAATAGTCGCAATGCAGGCTTACCGTGGTGGCAGTGGTGCGGCGGCAGAGGTGTGGCAGCAGAGGTGCGGAGATTAGGAGGCGCAGTGAGCGGGGTCCCTTTTCCTGGTGAGGTGATGCAGCAGCCCGGTAAGGCAGCAGAGCCGGGTGAACCCTGTTGTTATCGGTGGGCGCGGCCATCTCCCTGAGGCCGCGCGTGCGCAGATACAGCGCTCTGCTGCCCGGGGCTTCAGGAAAATGGCCGCGGGATGCCACGCGTGCGCAGATGGGGATCGCGGTGGCCATTTTCCTGAAGCCGAGATGCGAACTCGGCTTCAGGAAAATGGCCGCCGCGATCCCCATCTGCGCACGCGTGGCATCCCGCGGCCATTTTCCTGAAGCCCCGGGCAGCAGAGAGCTCCATCTGTGCACGCGCGGCCTCAGGGAGATGGCCGCGCCCACCGATATCATCAGGATTCACCCGGCTCTGCTGCATTACCGGGCTGCTGCATCACCTCACCGGGACTTTGGACCCTGTATACTCCATCCTTTTGCTTCCCAGGATGGGTGCAGCAAGGTTCAGGAAGGATCTCGTGGGCACATGGACTGGAGATGATGGAGGTAGTGGTGTACATTGTGAAGCGAGTATTCCACAGGAGCTCAGATGTCTGAGTCCTTGCCGCTTCCCAGCGCTCCTCAGCACCGCATGGCACGGCCGACTCTCCGCCTCCAGCAGGGCTCGCAGCAGTACAGAGGCGCTTTTCCCGCAGAGTCCGGTCATGGCGGCTGTGTCTCGGTAGCGGAGCTCCTCACTTATTACCGGCTTCTGAAATAATTATTGCGCTGAGGAGCGCCGGGAAGCGGCAAGGACTCAGACATCTGAGCTCCTCTGGAATACTCGCTTCACAATGTACACCACTACCTCCATCATCTCCAGTCCATGTGCCCACGAGATCCTTCCATCACCTCACCGGGGAAAGGGACCCCTCTCACGCCATACCTCTCACTGTGCCTCCTCATCCCAGCACCTCTGTCGGTAACCACTGCTGCCACCCTCCCATGGACACCAGGCCGTGGCGTCGCCCACCTAAGCAGGAAGGGACCCTGCTCAGGTGCACGGCGTACCGCATCACCCCACCTCTGCTGCCACCATGCCTGCTGTGACCCTGCTCTGCCACCACCAGCCCTCAGGTAAGATACTGTAAATTCGGACAATAAGACGGACCCCCATCTTATAAAAAATCTTTTTTTCTGCAATTTTCACCCCAAATTTGGGGTGCGCCTTATGGTCCGGTGCGTCTTATAGTCTGAAAAATACGGTAACACATGTGGAATTATATACTTAACAAAAAAGTGTGAAACAACTGAAATTATGTCTTATATTCTAGGTTCTTCAAAGTAGCCACCTTTTGCTTTGATGACTGCTTTGCACACTCTTGGCATTCTCTTGATGAGCTTCAAGAGGTAGTCACCGGGAATGGTTTTCATTTCACAGGTGTGCCCTGTCAGGTTTAATAAGTGGGATTTCTTGCCTTATAAATGGGGTTGGGACCATCAGTTGTGTTGTGCAGAAGTCTGGTGGATACACAGCTGATAGTCCTTCTGAATAGACTGTTGGAATTTGTATTATGGCAAGAAAAAAGCAGCTAAGTAAAGAAAAACGAGTGGCCATCATTAATTTAAGAAATGAAGGTCAGTCAGTCTGAAAAATTGGGCAAACTTTTTAAGTGTCCCAAGTGCAGTGGCAAAAATCATCAAGCGCTACAAAGAAACTGGCTCACATGAGGACCGCCCCAGGGAAGGAAGACCAAGAGTCACCTCTGCTTCTGAGGATAAGTTTATCTGAGTCACCAGCCTCAGAAATCGCAGGTTAACAGCAGCTCAGATTAGAGACCAGGTCAATGCCACACAGAGTTCTAGCAGCAGACACATCTCTACAACAACTATTAAGAGGTGACTTTGTGCAGCAGGGCTTCATGGTAAAATAGCTGCTAGGAAACCACTGCTAAGGACAGGCAACAAGCAGAAGAGACTTGTTTGGGCTAAAGAACACAAGGAATGGACATTAGACCAGTGGAAATCTGTGCTTTGGTCTGATGTGTCCAAATTTGAGATCTTTGGTTCCAACCACCATGTCTTTGTGTGACGCAGAAAAAGTGAACGGATGGACTCTACAGGCCTGGTTCCCACCGTGAAGCATGGAGGAGGAGGTGTGATGGTGGGGGTGCTTTACTGGTGACACTGTTGGGGATTTATTCAAAATTGAAGGCATACTGAACCAGCATAGCTACCACAGCATCTTGCAGCGGCATGCTATTCCATCCGGTTTGAGTTTAGTTGGACCATCATTTATTTTTAAACAGGATAATGACCCCAAACACACCTCCAGACTGTGTAAGGGCTATTTGACCAAGAAGG